>NC_052501.1:31527278-31532952 GCF_016617805.1 Bactrocera tryoni
CTAAAATCTAACCTTGCTGCCTCCAGTTTGCCAAAACTTTTAACATTCATCTCCCATCCAAGCTTTATACAGCCAACACTCAACTTGAATGGCTGATTAGTGAAGTTTCATTAAATATATCTACATTAGTTTAAAAAATCCACCACCAGTAACACAATCTTTCAGCAAAACTTCATAGATTTAAGAAATGATTTTCAGAACAAAAAGTTGAAAACAATTTATACAAATAGGTCCAAATTAACTAACACAGCCTACGCAGGACCGCAGCTTACGGGAACACGATTACAGGCGGAATTCTTCCACCATATTCGCCCTTATTTACCGCCGAGGCAATTGGGGTATATATGATGTTAAAACACGTTATCCTAAAAAAACAAATTCGTAATTTGGTCAGACAGCTTCTCTTTGCTTGAACGCCATACTCAACGAAGTAATTCCATAATAATATCAAAAATTAAAAATATTTGGATTAAACATAAGAGAAAACTAGCTCTTCCCTGGCTTCCAGGGCACGTTTGCATTCCTGGAACTAATATGCTGGCTACGCGGCAAGATTCTTCGAATCTGACTCATGTTCCTTAAGGGGATAGTAAGGTTAATTCGAGCGAAAAAAGCATATTTTCAATAATTTTTTTTTAACGATACAGTAAATATTTATTTATTTGTATAATTATAGCATAATTATATGATATTTTAAGAATATTCTGTGAAAGTTTCATAGAAAAATATTAAACAAGTAAAGAAGCGCTAAGTTCGGGTGTCACCGAACATTTTATACTCTCGCACGATAAAGTGATAATCGAGATTTCATTATCCGTCATTTACATATTTTTCAAATACCGTATTTGTGTAAAGTTTTATTCCGCTATCATCATTCGTTCCTAATGTATATATTATACAGAGAAAGCATCAGATGGAATTCAAAGTAGCGTTATATTGGAAGAAGGCGTGGTTGTCACCGATTTCACCCATATTTCGTACATGTCATCAGGGTGTTAAGGAAATATTATATACCGAATTTTATTGAAATCGGTCTAGTAGTTCCTGAGATATGGTTTTTGGTCCATAAGTGGGCGACGCCACACCCATTTTAAATTAAAAAAAAAAGGCTGGGTGCAGCTTCCTTCTGCCATTTCTTCCGTAAAATTTAGTGTTTCTGACGTTTTTTGTTAGTCGGTTAACGCACTTTTAGTGATTTTCAACATAACCTTTGTATGGGAGGTGGGCGTGGTTATTATCCGATTTCTGTATATGGAAATGCCTGAAGGAAACGACTCTGTAGAGTTTGGTTGACATAGCTATAGTAGTTTCCGAGATATGTATAAAAAACTTAGTAAAGGGCGGGGGCCACGCCCACCTTTCCAAAAAAATTACTCCAAATATGCCCCTCCCTAATGCGATTCTTTGTGCCAAATTTCACTTTAATATCTTTATTTATGGCTTAGTTATGACACCTTATAGGTTTTCGGTTTCCGCCATTTTGTGGGCGTGGCAGTGGGCCGATTTTGCCCATCTTCGAACTTAACCTTCTTATGGGGCCCAGAAATACGTGTACCAAGTTTCATCATGATATCTCAATTTTTACTCAAGTTACAGCTTGCACGGACGGACGGACAGACAGACATCCGGATTTCAACGCTACTCTTCACCCTGATCACTTTGGTATATATAACCCTATATCTGACTCTTTTAGTTTTAGGACTTACAAACAACCGTTATGTGAACAGAACTATAGTACTCTCCTTAGCAACTTTGTTGCGAGAGTATAAAAATGAGCCGGTGACAGAGAATCTTCGCAGACCTTCCAAAAAAAAAAAATTGATTCGCGGTGAACCGCATAACTCATGACTGGATCATTTGAAATTTAAAAACCAAATTTATTTAATTAATTGATAAGTTTCCTCAGGTAATGCTGTCGAGTTTTTTTTAATGATTTTTTCAATTTTTTACAACGCTCGGAACTCAAAATACTGATTTCTCACCAAAAAAAATCAGAAATTTTGTTGTTTAAAAATATGTAAGTTAAAATTAAGAAAACAAAAAAAACTCGACAGCGTTTAAGACGACGTTAAGGATCAACACTTTATTAACGGCAATCTTACACCATCATGCCCATTTATCCTCTCATAATAACATATATTATTAAGCTATTTGACACATTTATGTATCTCCTGGAATAAAACTCAGTAATAAATAAATCCTCGTTAAGCCAACCAATTCTACAAATAATATTAGATATTTTTATTAATATGAATATTTCAGTTAAAAAAGTACTATTAGAAAAATATCAAGCGTTTAGAATTATGTAATATCATAAGAATTACCTGTCCTTTTTCCTTAAGTGCATTGGCCAAATTGCAATATGCATCTGGAAAGTTGGGCTGAAGCTCAATTGCTCGTTTGTAAGTGTCTATAGCCAAATCAATTAACCCCTGTTCGTAATAGACACACGCTAAGTTTCCATGAACGACCGCATTATTAGGCGACAAACTCAGCGCACGAAGATATGCTGCTACTGCTCTAAAAATAAAAGACAGACATAATGTGTAGATTTTTGATATGATTAATACATTTACAGACGCCAAATAAAGTCTACATATCCCCTTGAAAAGTGCAGTTCTAAGCTATGTTTGTACAAGGGAACATAAAAATACACATTAAACGACCTCTAATTCAGAGCAAAAGTATACTTTGGCAATTTTTGTTTTCTTGCAACATGTTTCTACAGAGTATAATAGTTTTGTTCACCTAACGGTTGTTTGTACAACCTAAATCTATATAAATGTACATATATAAACATATATATGTTTTTTTTTTTTTTGTCAACTGAAACAATGAAACATCATAGTATTGTTACCAACAAAATACTATATTGCTCATGTGGTATTTTGCTAGTATTTGGTGACACACATATGGTATTTGTACCATATATGGTATTGTTACTACATGTCTGTCACGGGTATTAACGCCATATACGGATATATATTCGTATATTCCAATTGCCTAGGCGTTAAATACGGGCGAATAGGTGGAAAAATTGCGAATATGGTATAAAAATATAAATAGCGCATGTATGTATATTAGGGTGATTCAAAAAGTTTTTTTTTTTTTTTTCTATTGGTACTCGCAAAAATAGGTTCCTAGACACATCTAAAAAAGCCTCTCCAAATATGAGTTTTTAATTGTAACGGGAAGGTCCTCCGCCTAACGGTTTTCTATTTTTTTCTTATTATCAGATAGAAAAATTTATATCTCGCTTCAACTACTTGAAAAATATCTTGTTAATTAGGTTTTGTAGGAAATTGAATGCTCTAAAATATGGTCTCTTATGATTTTTTCGTAAACCCAACCGTTTAAAAGATATTAACGGTTGAAATTTGACTATTTTTGGAAAAATTCTTTATTTCTTATTAATTTTATAACTCAATGAAAAAAAATTATTATGAATGATGAAACACATAGTTTTGTAGGAAATTTACTGCTCTATAAAAATGGTCTTACATGATTTTTCGATTAAGTTAAGCGTTTACGAGATATTCATCGTCAAACATCAATGCATATTAAGGTGGATCAAAAAAATTTTTTTTTTTTTTCGTTTGGTACTCTGAAAAATAGGTTCCTAGACACCTCTAAGAAAGCCTCTCCAAAAACCTATTCATAATATTTTTTTTCATTGAGTTATAAAATTTATAAGAAATAAAAAATTTTCTCAAAAATCATCAAACTTTAACTGTTAATATCTTTTATACGTTTGGGTTTACGAAAAAATCATAAGAGACCATATTTTAGATCATTCAATTTCCTACAAAACCTTATTAACAAGATATTTTTTCAAGTAGTTGGAAGCGAGATATAAATTTTTCTATCTGATAATAAGAAAAAATAGAAAAGCGTTAGGCATGGAGGACCTTCCCGTCACAATTAAAAACTCATATTTGGAGAGGCTTTCTTAGAGGTGCGTCTAGGAACCTATTTTTGCGAGTACCAATTGAAAAAAAAAAAAATATTTTTGAATCACCCTAATGTATATACATATATATAGGAGATAGATATAGGATACAAATGTAGTATATATATCTATATATACATATATGTATATATATTTAGGTGATACAAACCACCGTTAGGTGAACAAAACTATTATGTATATATGTACATACATACATACATACATACATACATATGTATCTTATACTATGTTCGGACGACGTGTGTTTTCGATGAGTTTTCACTGACAACTACCAATAGGGGGATTCTCTTGCTCTTGCATGATTGCAGGATGACACACAACGCCTATACCGAAATATGCAAGGCCAATAGAGCACCCTTTGCAGAATCTAGTGATATATTACGGCATGAAAATAAACATGGGTTTTGGTCTGACATATTTTACAGCCATTGCAAATAATTTTCTTCATGTGTTTTTGATGTGCCGTTGCACCAAGAGGAAAATTCTGCAATTTCTGCACCGTGCAAGGTTTAACAAAAGCAAGAGAATCCCCTTAATTTGATTTGTATATGGAATGTAAACATAGCTCACAAACACTTATGGGAAAAGACCCTAGAGCCAGTCTGCCCATACTGCAACTTGGAGAATCTCACAGTTCAACATTTAAGTATGAACTGTAAATCATTATAGCCTTGACAGACGACAGCGCTAATATGCATTAGCGGGCTTAATTTACATTTACTTGCGCATTTGACCCATGTTAATGCAAATTTGTAATGCACAAGAATTTCGTGCATTTAGCTGAATTTACCAAATTTGTATAGGCAACACTGCTCAAAAATGGCCGATTTTTGCTATTTTTTGACTTAGTTCGAATTGTGTACATTAGAGTGGGTCAATTTTTTTCTTGACAAAGCGGTTATCAAAATCGTAAACTACGATGAATTCTAAGAAAATTTGCCCAAGAAACCATGGCTCTAAAATCAAAACGGAGCCTCCGGTTTTTAGCGAGAAAATTTCGTATATTGTATTTTGTAAAAAAAACATCCAATTCCTATTCCACTGTCGATTGTTTGCTTGTTTTGTAGCTATCGAAGCTAATTTGCTCAAATTTGGTATGTGATGTTGTATTTAAGCAGAAAATTCGACAGTACAGAAATTTTTTATAGGGGACGTGGCACTGCCCACTTATGAGTTCATATGCATATCTCTGGAACCACCCCACCGATTTCGTTTAAATTTGGTATACATATTACACAATGCCTACTTAAGAGATATCTGGAAAATGATCGAAATCGGATAATAACCACGCCCACCTCCCATATAACGGTAATTTTTGAAAACACTAAAGATCGGAAATTTTAATAACTGTTGAAGGGAAACATCTTGAGTTTGGTATTCGGTGTTGTATTGCAGCCAGAAAACCAAATCATTCCAATTTCTGTTACACTGTCGATTGTTTGTCTGATTTGCACTTGTTTTTTTTTTATTTTATTTGTTTGCTATGATTTTATCAACTTCTCAGAGAAAGCAAAGCAACGCTGATGAATTACTAATAAAACAATTGTTTCCGAAACCATCGCTTTAAATTATTTTGATACAATATTACAGTTAGAAGTTTTTACTCAAGGAAGAAGTGTGTGCCTCTGATTTTCGCGGATTCTTAACATTTTAAAGCAAAACTTAAGCGTCTTTTAATTATGGAGTCATCTCCTATATCAATTA
>NC_052501.1:31532962-31653985 GCF_016617805.1 Bactrocera tryoni
AAAGGGCTCCCTTTTAGTACTCGAACCTGTTGGCTCGTAATTTTTCATTGATTGTACTATAGCTCTCTCTATTTCGCCTTTCGTATTATAATTGCCAATTGTTCTGCGATGGAGATGAAGGTTCTGGTTCAATTTACTGTTATCCGTAAAAACGTTTTCAATATATTGCTTCCATTTACTTTTCTTTTGACAAATACTACCTCATTGTTTTCATTTATCAGGTTTGAGTTCGGCTTTTTACGATGAATACCTGCGGCTTCTTTCAATTTTTGTGTAAATGAAAGGTATCATGTAAAAATTGTAATCTTTTAATTTCTTGGCATTAACTATTTATCCAATTTGTTTTGTCAGTGTTTTTATTTTTATATTCCCGTCGTTTACTTATTAGTTTTAATATGTCATCTGTCATCCAATTATTTTTATTATTTACTTTTGTTTTTATTCCAAGAGAGTTTTTTGTTGTAGTACAAATTATCTCTTTTAAGTCGCTCCATATACTTTCTGCATTTCCTGATGGGATATTATTTATTTTGTCATTGATTTCATTTTCAAATAGGCGTTTCGCACTTTCGTCTCGCAACTTATCAACATTTAGCTTAAATTTAGGCTTACTTATTTTGTTTACGGCTAGCCTAATACGCAATTTTGCCAGTAGCAAGTTGTGATCCGAAGGTACATCTGCTCCTGGATATGTATTGACCTTTTTTATTGAGGAACAGAAGCGATTATTTATCAGAATATAATCTATTTGATTTCTGATGATATTATCAGAGGCGTCCGATGGAGATTTCCATGTATAAAGTCTTCTGGGAGGCAGTCTAAATAATGTGTTCGAAATTATTAATTTGTGTTCTTGACAAAAATGAATTAGTCGATCTCCTCTCTCATTTCTCTCACCTAAGCCGTATTGGCCTGCAACTCCTGCAACTCCTTCGACTTTTTCTCTTCCAACTTTTGCACGACCACGACCACCACGACCACAAGCCACTTATTAGTCGCAAAAGCAAAACAATAAGTCTCCCACGACTTGAGTTATGTGGCGCACTACTACTTTCCAAATTAGTAGCCATGGTGCAAATGCATTTCAACATGACAAAGTGCAAACTATATATGTGGTCCGATTCCGAAATTGTACTAGCCTGGAAAAACCACCACATGCATGGAAGACGTACATATATTTCAAATTTATCGAGCAACTCAAAAGCAAAGTCAAGGTCATAAGATCACATAATTTCCCATGCAACACTGTGACGCACCTAGAGTTACAAAAGACAAAAGTCGCATTAATCGCATATACAAAAACGCGCTTCTTCAACCGCGATATACCGCTACTAAGAGAATCGAAGCCGATTGATAAGAAAAGCTCACTTTTAGTTCTAAACCCATTTCTGGACAAGAAAGGTCTGCTTCGTGCCAATGGTTGGCTTGCTAATTCGAGTCTAACAAAAAACGCCACCCCATAATAATTACAGAGAGGTCACCATTTGCCAAGTTATTCCTCAGTTACATCCACATCTTAATGGAACACGCCGAACATCGCCTCATGCAACATAAGGTACGTCAGGAGTATTACTATATATCCCCCGTCTTAAGGCGCAAATCAAGAAGTGCATCTTCACGTGCTAGGTTTGCACTATGCACAAACAAAAAATGCGAACGCAGATTATGGCAGCACTTCCACCTGACGCTGCAAGTGTTGATTTTGCCTGGGCCTTTTTAGGTAAAGGCGTCCATGTTAAGGTCTCCCACTCTCATGAAAGGCTATGTGGTTGTCTTTATATGTTTCACGACAAAAGCAGTACATCTTGAGCTGAGTAGTAATCTGACGACGGAGACTTTTCTCGCGGCATTTGCTCGCTTCTTCGCTCGACGGGGCTACCCATCCAAAATCATGAGCGATAATGGCAAAACATTCATTGGAGCTCAACGAGCTACACAAAAGCAATTTGTGGATTTTTAAAACAAGTGTCACCCGACATCGTAAAAAAGTACGACCCTCAAGGTATCAATTGGCAATTTATACCCCCAAGCGCTCCTGATATGGGCGGTTTATGGGAATCGGCTGTAAAAAGCTTCAAATCCCATTTTAAACGGGTAGCTGGAAATTACAAATTCAATTACGAAAAGTTCACGAGGTTATTAAATCGAATTGAAGCCCTTCTCATTTCATGGCCGCTCACAGTACTCTCGCAAGTCTCCTCAGATTTCACCGCCTTAACTTCAGGGCATTTTCTAAAAGGAGCAGGAAATCCACGCTATCAATTCAAAATAAACTGTTAGTATATAATTGAGTTCTAATGCCTATTTGGGCATACGGAGCCCAACTATCGGGTTGCTCAAGTCAAAGCTCTATTGCCAGCATTCAGCGCTTTCATAGTAATCCTCCTTGGTATGTATGTTAGATCTGCTTACCTGCACAGTGATCTAGGTGTGAATTGAGTGGTAGTTGGAATCAAAATTGAAACCGATCAAAAAAAGCAGTAGGTGTCATAGATTCAAATATTATTGGTTTCATATTCGAAACAGAATTTGTGTCGGTTTTGGGTGTCACGGAAACCAATTTTATCAGTTTTGCTATCAGAAATAAAGCAAGAAGATAGTCGCTCACAGATTTGAAATGTAAGTTAAGAAATCAAGTTAATTTATTATTTCGAATTAATTTATGTTTATTTCAATAGGGGAAACATAAGTATAAAACATGAAATGTCTTAATTATTGAGTTTTTGGAAAATAATCCGGATACTCAAAGATATTAGATTTACAAAACGTAATAAACGTAATTTAACATCCAAATACGTCTTTATTCATTCGATAAATGTTGTCTCATTAAATCCTATTTTAATTCAGAACTTATTAAAAACTTTAATAAGATTGCTTCCAAATGTATTCATTTGCAACTTTTGTCACATTAGTACACAGCTGGTTCGAAAATTGGTTTTGCGTATGTTCGAAAAGACGAAAATCCAATCAAATTCTGTGACATCATTGAAAACAGCGTTTGAAAAACTACGCTACTCTCGTAGCATTTCATCTTACTCTTGCTACCGCTCTCACTTTGTCGGAAGCCACAGCGTAGCCTTAGTATAACAATGTAACAGAAGTGTGCTCTACTCTGCTCCGAGTTTTGTTAGGTAAAAAACTATAGCTGGAGCGGGAGCAAAAAATTAAATTCTGCGCTATGCTCTGGCGTAGCGGTAGCAAAAAATTGGGAGCGGTAGCACAGCAGAGCAAATGAAAATTTTCATGTGCTACAGCTCCGAATGTGTTTGTTGTTTTCATTTTTGGTTGTTTTGGAGCGTTGACTACTAGATTTCAGAAACAACAACATATTTCGGGACTGCAAATATTTTGACTTTTGGCCAACGAAATGAAAATTTCGACCATAGTGCATTGTCTAGAGGATATTTGATTGAGTCGAATTTTGTTTTTGCAGCTTCAGTGGCTTAGGAGATATGTATATTACACCTATTACAGGGCGGGCTCTTTATGGGTTTTATAAAGGGTTATAGATTTATTTTACTTTCTATTTGACACAACAAAATGTATAAATGTTTAAATCATAGGTATTTTTTCACGCCTCTCAACACAAAGTTTACTAATTTGCATACATCCTATATGATATATAAAAGCTTGACATCAATGTTATAAGATGTATCAAATAAAATAATAGATGCATCGAGAGCATCCCTAGTATTGAAAGTTCCAAAAAATTGCTTTATAAATAATTAAACAGTAAATAAAGTTAAACTTGGTTGCTTGTTATCATGGTTATCAAGAAATAGAGTTAAAGTGTGACAATTTTTATTAGAAATATTTTATTCAATGAATTAAGTGGTTTCACAAAGCCCAATTTGAATAGCGTTTGAAAATAGACGTTCGAATGAACCTAATGTAGTCACAATGATTAAGTACCTAAATATTTAAATATCTCCCTTGATATCGCTTCTATTAACCAACAACAACTACCGCTACCTCTTCCAACTAGCAAATACGAGGTAAACTGTAAGGTTCGGTTTAGGCTATTGCCATGCCTTTGGTGGTGCTAGTCGGCTTACTGGTGGTGCTAATGGAAGCCCACAGTATCTGCTAGGGGTTCCGAAGCATTTAAACCATACCCGTATCGTGTTCGACGGTATTTGGCTCTTGGCGTCATGCTTATGAGTGACCTTCACTATGACGGCTATAAACTCGAATGTCGTTAACGTATTAGTTAATAAAAAGTTTACGAAGTCATTCAACTGTTTATAAAAACCGAAATTTTCGCAACTTGCAACGAACTTAATTAACCAATAACAGAAATTTTTTGGTTTTATTTTTTTATCCAATTTTAACATCTTTATAACTTTCTGTTATAAGCAGAGCGGAATAATTTTTGCAAATACATCTGGCAACCTGTTTAAACTTAGGTATCGATTAGCTGATTATCAAAAACAAGTCTTTCGTGCCATGGTAGTTAATTTACAATGTTTCTGGTGGCGCCATCTATTGGTGAGTATATGAAATAAAAAGTTTGATCTCTTGTTGACATTTCGTAAAAATTTTAAGACAATTGGATAACTACAATCGATGTTATCGATCAAAAAGTGACAGCAGCTTTTGGTCATCGGTCGTAAAATGCAAAGAGCAAATATTAAATTTTGTTTTAAACTTGGGAAAACGTTTACTGAAACATTTGAAATGATGAAAAAAGTGTATGGTGATCAGTGCCTATCCCGTAGTAATGTGCATGAGTGGTGTAAGCGATTCCTAAAAGGTCGTGAGGACCTCTGTGACGATCAGAAGTCGGTCGTCTTCAGAAGTCAAAAATAAAGACAATGCTGATTTGTTTTTACGATTCCGAGAGTATTGTACACCGAGAATTCGTCCCACCTGGCCAAACGATTAATGCTGTGTTTTACCTTGGGGTTATGAAGCGTCTTTTGTCACGCATTCGTCGTGCTCGACTTCAATACCGTAAGGCAGGGTCCTGGCGCCTGTTGCACGATAATGCGCCGTGTCATCGGTCGACGCTTGTTACTGATTTTTTGACAAAAAACTCCATACTAACCGTTAATCACTCACCCTACTCACCTGATCTGGTACTCTGTGATTTTTACCTATTTGGAAAATTTCATTTGCCCATGAAATAACACTGGTTTCAGGACATTTCAGCTATCCAAAAGGCGACGACCGATATTCTCAAGAGCATTCCGAAAAATTACCTTAAACACTCATTTGAAATGCTAATTGACCGGGCTAAACGCTGTATCGAAGCACAAGGAAACTACTTTGAATAAAAAAATATAACTTTTGAAAAATATTAATTTTTTGTTGTTTTTTTTTAACAGTCCTGTTTCTTTTGCGACAGACCTTGCACAATGCCGAAGGAAAATAAATCGTTGTGCGAATGCATACGTCGAATGGTTAATCAGTTTCCGGGCGTAGGATCGCGCTATGCTGATCTGCATATTTTATAATTGCTCTGTTACGGCTAATATCTAATAATTTTGTTACTCCATATTATTATAACGATTGTATGTATCACCTATGTTGTATAGTATATGTACATAAATGAACAGGATTACGAGAAAAGTTTAAATTTCGCGGTTCGTCTTTCTCCCCGTGAGAGTTGTAACTTGAGTAAAATTTGAGATATCTTAATGAAACTTGGTACACGAGTTCCCTAGTACCAAAAAAATGACGAGTTCATAGATGGGCGTAATCGGACCAGTGCTACGCCCATAAAAAGAATGAATGAATTACAATCATATTTAGTATTTAACTTATTTTACTTCATCCAACTTTAATTAGAATCATCCTCAAATGAGTTATAAATATGTGAAGAAATATTTTATTATTCAAAGAAGTAGTGAAGTGATCACAATGATGTTTGGAATTCATAAACTTATATTTTTTGTCGTAGCCTTTTTGCTATATTTATTTTTATATCCGCGATATTTACAAGTGGCGTTCCAAAATAAACAGCGCCCCCTGGTGGCGCCATCTACATGTCGACTGGTGCGTTAGAATCTGCTATCTTTATCGATACCAGTAGTCCAGTGAGTCCATGACATTTCATACATAGATGAAGTTATTGCTTTTTAAGTGTCAGTATGTTTGTGTTATCGGCGCTAAAATGAGCTTCGAACAAAGAGCCAAAATTAAATTTTGTTTTAAAAATGGTGAAACTTTTACCGAAACGTTTCAATTGATGAAACAAGTTTATGGCGAAGATTGCCTATCCCATAGTAGAGTGCACGAGTGGTTTCAACGTTTTCAAAGTGATCGTGAGGACTAAATGACGATCAACATGTGTGCCAATCAAAATACGTGATCACCGGAAATTCCATCGAAACTGTGCAGGTATTCGGCAAAAATCAGCCGAAATCATCATTGAAATTCATGCAAATGGAATTGAACATCTCTAAAACATCGATTTATCGCATTTTAACCGAACTTTTGGGCTTACGAAAGGTGTGTGCACGGTTTGTTCCGCACAAATTGACTGACGACCAAAAATTGCTCAGAATCCAACATTCGAAGGACGATTATTTGACCAAAAATCACATTTTAACCATTAACCAGTCCCCGTATTCACCTGGTATGGCACCGTGCGACTTCTTCCTTTTCGGGAAAATGCATTTGCCCATGAAAGGAAAGCGTTATGCAGACGTAGAGGCCATTCAAAAGGCTTGCACCGCCATACTGGCCAACGATCTAAAACACTCGTTCGACCTGCCGTGCAAAAAGCTGTATTGAAGCAGAAGGAGACTATTTTGAATTGAATTTGCCGAAAAAAACATTTTTTCTGTTTTTTTGTAAGTCCTGTTTACTTTGGAACGCCCCTTGTATATTAAAATCAACCTAGTTAACTCAAATGCTATATATGTTATATAAACTCAACCAAATTTAATATATTACATACAAGGGTGTATTCTAGTCTAGAAATTTAAAAAAATCGATTTTTTTTATATTTTCAAAGTTTAACTATTCGAGAATATGTGTACAATTGGATTTTTCAAAATTCAAATTATTTTCGGAGATATAGGGATTTTTCTGACCCGGCATCCAAACTGGTTCGGCCGGAACTAATCGAACAAAAGAGTTTACGCGAAACTTTAAACGCGTTTTTCTCAAAACTGACTTTTTCGGAACGATACCCACGATTTCTCAGGTTCTACTGGACCGATTTACTTGAAATTTGTATAGAGTCTTCTTTATAGGCTTGTCTATCGTTGAACTAGCTCCATTCCCAAATTATTATTTTTATTATTTTTAAAAAATTCGAAATAGTCACAAAAAGTGATCCAAAAAAACTTTTTTTTTTCAGGCAGTCGCCACTTTTTGATAAAATGTTTTTCCCACTTTTCCGTAGTTCCGGCCATTGTGACATTATTCTAGATTAATAATCTTTTTTTTTTGGTTTCAGATAACTAGGAGGGTTGAAATCATGGGTATGGTGACGTGGAAATTTTTAGAGGGCCCCCATTTCGTCAGTTCATAATTTTTAAAATTTTTTACTTTTTTTAGTTTTTATTTTTTTTCTGTACTCTTCTAAAATTAGCAAATAACTAATAAAAAATGGATAGTGAAAATATGAATTGCCTTTTTTTTAGGACACTTTAAAAATTACCTGAAATTCATGCTTCTAGACTAGAATACCCCCATAAGAGAACAATCAACCAGTGAAATTGAATTCATTATATGTGACTTGGTCTACGAAAAGGGAACTAACGTGCGGAAACTAGTTTTCTGGGAAAAAAATAAATTTCGTCAGTCTCTCGTTTTTTGACACCTAAGCCCCCTTTCCGTAGACCAGGTCACATATTATGGATAAGGTATTGTGGCCACTCTTCAGTCCGATTTTTTTCATACTCAGCGTCAAACCACATACCCACATATGTACATATGTATTTCATTGAAATAACACATACTTAATCATCTTGTAAATTATTACAATGCATATAGCAAGGCCAGATCGAAAAGTGTCATTGTTAGTCTTAGTCTGTTCACCTGAAACTTTTCAAGATGGATATAAAGTTATGGATATATAAATGATCAGGGTGATTAGATGATTTTAAACCCAAATTTAAACGATGATTTGAGTAAATATTTAGATATCTCGGTAAAACTTGCTTACTTATGTTTCTTGCCACCCAAGGAAGGTTGGCATTGCAGATGTAATCGGACCACTGACACGCCACCAAAACGCCATTAAACGAATTCTTATAAATAACACTAAATTTAGACAAAAAAAACTGTAATTTTGTACAGTGGGTCGCAGTAGGGAGGGACACCTGTGGACTAAATTTTTTTTAAATTTTTCTGCCCTTATTTGGTTTAATGTACATATGTACATTTCTTCCATATTGCGAGACATCAACCAAACTTGCGGAGAAGAAGCCTCTTAGCATGGGTAACATCAGATAATCCATTTCCCATATAACGTGCGATAACTCACTGAGTAAATGTATTATCAAAGTTTACAACCAAGATGGCAATGTCTTCTATGTTCGAGTGCAAAAAAGAAACTGCTTGACCGTGTGAAGTTTCACACAGAATTCTATTTAACACTTTGTCAATTTGCGAAATCGGATTCTAACCATATAAAAAATTTTTAAACACAATTCCTGCTTTGATTTTACAACATAAAAATCAAACGGCAATGATATTATCAGAACAAGACAAACACAAATAGGTATTTCACCTCATGTCCCAAAATTGTCGAAACCGACCAAAATTTTTCAATGACTTATACAACAAATATGTGGAGTCCAGTGCAAAAAAGATGATTTTTACTGAAAATATCGGTCAATCTGTGAGGATTAGTATTGAAATTCGGAGAGAATATTTTTGATTTTTTTGATCGGGTCAATACTTCCCCTATGCTATGTTCGGACCGCTATCAAACCCTGTTTTCGTAGGACAAATTGGTTTTCGCCCCAAAGCTTACTTACACATCTGTGTAAAATATGTCGAAATCTCATTAAAAACCGCTTGAAAATTAACATTTCGTTCATTCTAATCTGTGCCTACATTGCTTTAGTCCATGTGATTGGTATTTTGCCATATCTAAGTCATCACTTGTTATTTGTTTACATTCCGTATACAAACACAGTACCTCCAAATATGACCCTACTTAATTGATCTCCCCTGCTTAATTGAATAACCTGACGCTGAACTGAAGCCGGTTAATTGGGTTCCCCGCATATTTAGTTATAAATATGTGTTAATAAAAAAATACCTTTAATTCCCCCCGGTTAATTGAGGAAGCTAAAAAAATAATTTCTGGCATAATCATTTGAAACATATGTATGTACATATGTCTATTGATGAATATATTTTGGAAGAAGCTGATGTTCGGGAACAATAGAAAAATAAATTATCCGGAAAAACTTTAGAATACCGTCCCATAATTTTCGAGGTAAAATAGGTATGGGCGGATAGAGGAGGTTCTCCAGATTCAGAATATAAATGTAAAATGTCTTTGCCTTTTATATACTCTAACAATTCAGAAATTCGTTTGTATACATTTAATGCACATTATATAGTACAAAAATAACAAAAATAGCTACTATTCTATGTTTAAGTTTTTTTTCCTTTCTATTTCTTTCTACATTAACAAAACGGTTGAAAACTGACAAATAGCTAGCGTTACTTTGTCGAAATCTTTTGCAAATGAGCCGAAGGAAATAAAGCAAACAGATTATACGAGTACCCCAATGACAGGAAATAAATAAAACGTATATTTTTGGCGTGGAAATCCTTTGGCGGATAACCTTGGTTGGACCAACAGCGGGGTGTTCGCAAATTTTTTTCGCGTAGAACTCCTTTTTGCGTTGACGGCAACAGGACGCGCTTAAAAAAAATTGCCCTTGTCGGACCAACACCGGGGTGTTCTCACTTTTTTTACATAAGTAGGACGCCTTTTTGCTTTGGCGGACTTTGGCCGCGCTTCAAAAACAAAAAGCTTACCTTAGTCGGATCAACAACGGTATATCGCAAAAGAAGGTAAATAGTGATTTTTTTATTGTCCATCACCGATTATGGTTCCTGTCTTTCTTTTTGGTAATTTGCAAAATTAGTAATGGTAACACTGGTTATTTGTCAGTTTGCAACCGTTTGTTATGTTTGTGTGAATAAATATAATTGAAGAATAAGTTAAATATTGAATTAAAGTTACTTGTGCACTATATTACGTGAAATCGATGTGTACAAACAAATTAGTGAAGGGTTAGATTGTATAAAAGGAAACAATACAAATGTAAAATACATTTTAAAATGAAAAAAAATCTTCAACTTTTTTTTTGGTTTTTAACAATTATAAAATATAAATATAGGTGCACTATCTTGTACATATTCCTTATATTTTTTTCGTTTAAGGTTAAAAATGTTGTTCAAATAGCATTACTGAAAAATAAATATTTATTTACATGTAGGTATACTTTTTATTGATTAGGTGGTCAAATTCAGTGGCATTTCTGTAATTGGACGCATTGTTCAATTAAACGAGTTTCTCGTTGCTCAAAATGTAAACAAACAAAAAATTGTGATTTGTTATCGAAAACAGATCTAAAACATATAATATCGGTCAGAACGACTTTGATTACACAGTCCACAAATACTCTTTTCAATATCGGTCCGAACTTAGTATAAGCCCACATATACTTAATATAATTAAAGCACATTCATTTCGAGGTCTCTTACTTTTTTAAAGAAAAAACACAGAAACTTCAAATTTAATAGGAAATGTTTATTAACATTCGAAAGAGCATTCTTTGGCATTTTTTATTTGAAGATTATCTGTTTCAAATGTTGATCGTGGCTGCGTCTCAGTTGGTCTCCATACGTTGAGTCCAATTTTCTATGACTCGTTCGTGCATTTTGACTGGTAACTGGCGAATGACTATATAATTTTGTATTTGGAACTCAAGGTCTTTTTCTTCGCGGAGTGTCGCTTATGATGGAAACAATTTATAACTGTTAAATTTTGAGGGTGAACTTTATACCGCAACTTAATGGAATTGAGAAATAATTTCTTTCTAATAACTGTGAAAGGGATAAATGCCAAACAACACAGAACAAAAATTACAGAACAGCTCGACACGACTCACGTGTGATCTGTCAAAAAAAAGGCTAATGAAAAAATTACCACTACCGAGTGGTAGAGTCAGTTATTTTCGAACTTTCGGTAAGATGCGGTATATCTTAATGAAATTGATCAAAGTCGAAACTTATTTGCGCGATTGAAGCGAATTAGACGCAACAGATATTGATCTAATACAAAGGTTCCAATCGAAAATGTTTCGAACAATTACGTGTTCACCATGGTACATGCGTAATGAAAATATCCATAAGACCTTGGTATTTCTATGGTAAAGAAAGAAGTAGAAGAGAGCAGAATTAAATTTATATCTAAACTCCGAGATCAACCAAACCCTTTGGCTAATGCTTTGGTAGGTTTAAAAGAAGAGATATGCCTGCGTATTAAAGAGCAACGTATCGCCAAAACAGCTCAATCACTTGCTTGAGCTTGTCTAGTTTTTAAATAGATTTAAGGTTTTATAACTTATTCTTAAGCTTAAAATAAAGCACCAATAAATAAAATAATATAAACAAAAAAAATTTGCCGTAGTGATTAACGACCATCCAACCAACTTGGCAAACAACATTTTTTTAATTATTATTAACCCGGAAAATTTAATTTAAATTTTTGGGTCCTTTTTTGTCTTAAAGTATATGTGCGTATGACATTACCATGCAAATAAATACACAAACCTACATACTTATATGCGACATACGATATCGATGCAGCTCCACAGGCTACGTAGTGATAGTTGGGGAACCGCATGGCTTCATATAGGGTCCAATACTATGGAATGTATTATACGATGGAATGTTACGTCTACCGTTCCCAAAAAAGACCCAAATAAGAAGGCAAAAGAACTTTCCCAAATTTAAAACATCTGCAATGCGACCATAACAAAAACTAAGGATTGGCTCACGGAAACTAAGCTACAAACATTTTCAAAATATTTTTCCGCGGCTCACAGAAGTCTGCGCCGATACGTACTAAATTCCTGCTCTTACATACATAATTATCCATATTTACGATGATTTATAGGCAAAGATGTGCGGCACAGCTCGGATTTTCTACGAACAACAAACACAATGTTATGATGCTTTGTCGTCGCGTCAGTCCTTCGACAGATTTTTTGGTTGTCCGTTGTCCACATGGTCTTTTCAGATGTTAACAGAAACCTTTTTATGCCCAAAGCAAATAAATATTTAAATATTTTATTTATAAAACCTATATTAATTAAATAATTAGGTAATAAACGAATATGTAAGTATACATTGGAATTAGCATTCTTTTTCTCATTTAACAATGAAAATGCTCAATTATGTTATTTGCGCGTCGCCTGATATTAACGCTCATTCAAAACAGTACTCCTCCGAAAAATGAAATATTTTGATAATGATTCCACTGTGAACCCTCTCTAGGATGTACGTGCTCTGATATTACGTTTTGTGTGAATTTTTGGCAGCACTTGTGCGCGCAATTTACACAAATAATCGGACAGCACTTCATTTTTTGTCTGGCCATCAGTAGAGTATCAGTATCAAAGAAGCGTCAAGTGCTAATGTACTGCTCGAACGCACCCATATTTTACATAAATCTTTATATCTCACTAATGTACATATGTATGTATGCTTAACTCTACATCTTTCTCGATTAGTTTTACTGCAAGGATTACTGCACGCAATTTAGGAAAGCCATAATACCCCTCATTTTACCCTTTATACATGAGACACGTACATATGTAATAGTTTGTCAAAAAAATCTTGCGGTATTTTTAATGATTTTTATTGAAATTGAAATGATTTTTTGATGACTCATGCCCAGCTCTTGACCGATGCTACGGCTGCTACTATGCCGGTCTCTTTCGACCAATTCATCGATTTTATCGCAATTTTCGACGACAGGCCTTCCGGAGCGTGGCGCATCTTCGACCACCTCTACACCAGAACGAAAACGTTGAAACCATCGTTGTGCGGTGGAAATGGAAACTGTATCGGGTCCATAAACTGCACAAATTTTATTGGCGGCTGCAGATGCATTTTTGCCTTTATCGTAGTAGTACTGTAAAATATGCCGAATTTTCTCTTTATTTTGCTCCATGTTTGCGACGCTATAACTCACGAACGACTTAAAAGAAACGGCAATCAATCAAACACGGGTTAGCGCGTGAAATGAGCTTTCCAAAAAGGTATAGCATGCGACGAATAAAACTAAACTACGCGCTTTCAGCGCCAACCAGCGAAAATACCGCAAGACTTTTTTGACAAACTAATATATCTTTTTACCTGAATAGTTTTCCGAAAGAATTAGGTCCCTTTTCGTAGAAGAGAATGATAAAAAACATTAGGTAAAATAATTTATAAGTTGCTAATTAATCCCGCAGTCAGCTCAGACCAACTCGAATTTCATTAAATAATATTTCAGAATGTGACGCAGTTTCCTATTACAATCCACATCTTTCATTGTACTATATACATAAATAGTTGTTTTCTATACTTGATATTCTATATTTTTTTAATATTCAAAAATTAATAAACAAACAACAATATGTTTTATAAATCAGTTTTATACAACCAAAAGTGGTTCAGTTGAAATATTTTTTACCTGTTAACAACCTCCATTGAGTGCAGTGTTATGTCCATTTGTACCAAAACATTAAAATATTCCGTTATTTCGACCGTTTTCATAAGCCTCAGCAAAATTTCTATTGATATAAGTGGATTATTTTCTACTAATTGGGGCAACTGAAAAATAAAGCAATAGTGTACATATTTATTGAATATCATTTTTACGCACTCTTACTAAATTTTTGTTCAAATTTACTCCTTTTAGTTTATTTATTTATTTAGTTACTTAAGTCTATGAACATTAATTTAATTAATAATTAGAATAATAAAATTACAATTAAAGAAATAGATAACTAAAAACAGAATTAAGGGCGTTAATGAAGGAAACAGGAAGTGTCGTTGATAAACAGCACTAAGAGAAGAGGACCTTAAACGTTTACTTGTAGCACCCCCGATGACGCAATGAATGAATCGGATGGCACCCCATCAACAATAACAACACAACGACTATAGTGCAAATGTGACTTAATCCACTGCAAGAGGCAGAGTGAAAACCAAAAGAGTATAATTTTTTAATTACAATATTGGGCGAAACTTTATCAAAGGCTTTAGAAAAATCTATGTAAACACAATCCACTTGAAATCCAACAAAGAAGGCAGACATTCAATAATCACTAAAAGCCGCTTAATTTGACACAGTAGAGCGACCAGGTGCAAGCCCATGCTGATTGACGTTAATGATTGATTTAACTGCAAAAAATAGAGTAACTCAACAATTTTGGAAATGGTAGAGAGCTTAGAAATAGGAGTAATTGTATTGGAGACTGCATCCTTTCTACCACCTTTGAGGATAGATGCAATGAATGTCAATTTACAGTCTGAAATAAAATTACCAGAAGATATGACAGGATACTCCAAGGGAGCGGAAAGACTAAGTCAAATGTTATTGTTAAAAAAAATCGCAATTTCAAAAGTTTTTTGTAAGCTACTATTGCAATCGCTATTCACAAAATCGAACTGCTATCACAATTCACAGAATGGAATTGCTGTGGCATTTCACAGAATTCGCAGAACTGCTATTTACAGAAAGTGAAAGTTGCGATATGCGGCTTTTTCAATCCCAGTGAAAAAATCACCGGTAGTGAAATATCGCTCATCAATATAAAGAAGACGATACAAAAGTATTAATCTGCTAATTCTAAGTCACTTAATGTGTAATTTTTATAATATTTCATTAATTATATAATAATGAAAACACACAATACCTTAGATGGAGTTAATCCTATTTGATAAATAAAGTTTGTATGCTTCATAACATCTTCCAATAATGTTTTTTGTTCATGAGGTGTTAAAGGCTGGCAAAAAGCAAGAGTTAAAAGGTGTTTAGAGTATGCATCAATGCAGTTCGAGTTATCATATGATACAATCTCATTACTGTCCCCTCTATTTTCAAACCAAATAAGTTCATCTTCGAAATCCATAAGCGGTGGAGCCAAAGACAAAACTTCAGGAGTAATTGTTTTTTTACTGCACAGAGTTCGACCAATTATTGTGGATAAATTATCTGTTCTTGCCGGTAGCCAATGAAAATTAGTTGATGGTGTTACGCAGCTTATAACACTCGACATTACGTTAATAGGAAGGTCGTTGGTATCATCGAAGTCTACTCTTTTCATGGTGGTTAAGAGCCTAAAAATAAACCGCAATAATTATATGTATATGAAAATTACCATTTTAAGCTATATATGTACATATATATTTACATAAGAAAAATTTAAGTAGGAGCAGATTAGGTTTCTTTGGATACATAATCAACTTATAGTAGTAGTAGTAGTGGGGTGTAATGGGGTATAGTCATGCCACAGAGTAAGCAGTTACAGTCGTAGACCTGTACCCAATTCCTACTCTTGTGTCCTGTTGTTGTAACGATGGTAAGGGTTGGTAAGATGTCGTTGACGTCATCCAACGGTAGGCTCAAGAAACGTGCGGTTTCGACGGGGTCGGACCAAAGGGAGAGGGGTGTCAGATGGGTGGGGTTAGTGGGGCATGCAAAGTGGTGGCCAGTGTTATGCGGAGACTCATTGCACGCAGAACATAGATTGATATGTAGGGGTTTATTCTAAATCTAAAGATTTATGGTCCTTTGCGCGTTGGCCACGGCGAATATCGCATTCGATGGAACGATGAGCTGTACGAGATATTTGACGACATTGACATAGTTCAGCGAATTAAAAGACAGCGGCTACGCTGGCTAGGTCATGTTGTCCGAATGGAAGAAAACACTCCAGCTCTGAAAGTATTCGACGCAGTACCCGCCGGGGGAAGCAGAGGAAGAGGAAGACCTGCACTCCGTTGGAAGGACCAGGTGGAGAAGGACCTGGCTTTGCTTGGAATATCCAATTGGCGCCACGTCTAGATAAATAGGAGTTTAATCTGCTAAAGTATCCTTCGTGGGTAGTGGTTTGACTCCAAGTACGCCATTTACTGAAAGGGAGTCGGTGAATGTGTTGACGGCTCCACTATAAACGGCCGTCAGTTAGTGGTTTTTGGAAAGCACTGCTTAGAGAGTAGTTCATTATGCTCCTTAACCGAGAGCATATGGGCCTCACTATGCAGGTATTTGATAATAGTCATCAAGTGGCATTCTGTCGTAGTCCGGAGTGCAGTGTTCTGACAAGTCTGAAGCTTCCTCGTCTGCGTTTCACTGTATCCCGGCGACCATATTAGAGCGGCGTAGTTAAGGACCGGCCGCACAGTGAATCGCCTGGATCATGGTAGGCGGACAAAGGTCAATGTAAACAATCAAATAATTGACAGTACTCTGATTATAACAACCCTTGATATGTTACAATTTCAAGTAAGAATCGCGCAAAATATTCTAATACAGTAAACTACAACAAGTTAAATCGCAGTGATACGGTGTTGTCATTTTTATGTCTCCAATTTAAATAATAAATACAATATAAATAGTGCTTTAACAAGGTTGGCAGAGAAAAACATGACTGTCGATGAAATGGACTTTACTTTAGAAGGTATGTATGTATATTTTATGCAATTTAATACTTGGTTTATGTTTAGCTAATACGTTGTACGGGGTTTTGAAAACTCATATAAAAATGTTTGTATTATTTTTATTTTCAAGTTTTTAACATATGCAACTCAAGGTAGGCATAGCTACTTCGATTAGAGAAAGTTTGAAATCTTCAGAAAATAATAAGTCTGGTAATACTACATGCGAAGGCAGGCAATTGACAAGTGATGAGGCATTAGCTTATTATAAACAGACGCGAAAATGGTCTTTGAGGACGGGACATTAAGTTTTTCCATCCTATTTTAGTTTACGTAAGTCTAAAAATTTGTGTTACCCTGCAGATAAGCATATATTGGTAACAGAAACACGCGCCGAAATTAAACTTCAAGCCATTTTGGATAAAAACACTAAACGTTTAATTGAAGCGCAAACTAAAGTTTTCAAAGACAATATATCTTCGGATTCGTCATTCATACTAATCAGCAAATGGGGATGCGACGGGAGCTCCGGCCAAGCGCTTATAAACAGAAATTTGAGAACTGCGATGCTACTGATGAGTAGCTGTTTGTTTTTGCTATTGTTCCATTGAGGTTGAGTGACGATGCCAGCCAAAATATTTTATGCCAATTGTAATGGACTTACAAACCGATTTCTATGCTTTGCAAGCAATGAAAAACGCGATGATTAGTAAGGGATTTTCTACGAACGCACCTATTATTGATCTTGTAATTTTCTCTATTTTATACGTTCAAGTAAATGTTATTGTATGTTCTGAAATATAAAAAAAAAAGTAATTAAATATATTTCTTACACAAATTTTTGTTTTCTATTCGCAAATCTAAGAAAATATATTAATTTTTTATATGAAACTTAAAATAATTAATCAACACGACCAAAACAATTAAATTTTAAACTGAAATATTTTTGTCCCCCTAGCTTGTATTAAACTGTGGGCCGGCCTGTTGCCTTTTAAGTTGCCAACAACGTTTCTTTGTCCTTTCCCCATGTGCTGCCGACTAGCGACGTGAGGATTTTATTGCGGTTTTGGCATTTTGCGCAGCCGTCGGGTAACACATCGTTTGGCTTTGTCTAATGGTGTAGTGTAAATTGCCGGCTTAAATAGCTCGCGCACTTCTTCGGGTCCGAAGAGGCATGGCCATTGAATTAAATTTCAACTGTGTCATCATATATTTTTGGATTAGACAAAGCCCTGACAGTAGTCCAAAGCTTACTTACACCGGTGGAGAGGTTACAGGATTTCAAGTGCTCTATCCACATCATCCGCTTTATTGGCTTACCATTTGCCCAATCTCCAAATTTAGATTCCTTGTCCGGGGATCACAGGGATTTGAATTGCGTAACGTGTCGCTCTCGCTAGCTAAAACAGCGTCTTCGACTAGGAAATTACGGCGGAGTTCCGCGATTCTTCCTGCCGGGATGAAGCGAGCGGCTGCTGCTGTGATTACATTGCGGAATTGATGATCGCCCGCGATTACGAGTGGATAAAGCGGTGAAGGCGCTCTTAGTAAATTATGTGGAGCCGACTCAGTTAGCTTTGTTAAAGTTAACAAATTTGCGGTTGTCCACAGAAATGAACTCGGGAGGTTACCTGATTGAGATAATCATTGGTAGATGGTCTATTGCGAGTGTTAGCATAGGAAGCCAGGATAACCTATTTATCAGATCACCGCTAGAAATGGTAATCTCGGGCGAGCTATTACTGGTGCCCATAATTCTAGTGGGGCTTCGCCTTCATTATGATGAATGACGAATCGTCTATCTCCATCCCACTACGATTATTCGGCAGGCAGGAATGCCAAAGATCGTGGTGCGTGTTAAAGTCGCCTAGTACTAAACGGCTTTCACCACGAAGTAGCGCACCTCTAATCGGGTGATATCCTGTAAGGCAATATGTAACTGAATGTATATATTTAATATTTAGAGCCCGACATCACCTGACCGGATAGCTACACCCTAACATTCTGATCAGAATGGGAATCATGTTGCCTATTAGATCTCCTACGGACCGTGGGGATCCTTTGTTGGCCACTCAGGTAGAGTGGCGGCGCAGGCCGCGAACTAGGCGCAGGTTGCACAGCCATAGAGGCTAAGCTTTTGACAATTACTACAGCGGTCTTATAAAAGAGCGCAAATTCGACGTGGGATTCGTGGTGAGAGAAAGATTCAGTCGTTGAATCCTGGCATTCACTCCGGTGGTTGAGCCACAACCCGCCTCAGAGCAAAATTTTTCAACATAATACTGATTAACGTCCACTCTCCAGCGGAAGAGAAGGCCGATATGACCAAAGAAGCCTTTTTATAAACGGCCAGAACGCGCTTATGACAACTGCCCCCGCCACGATGAAAAAATTGTGCTTGGCGATTTGAACTCAAGGATGTCATGTGTTGATCATGTTTGCTCAACTGTCGGAACATTCAGCCTACAAGGCGAAACCTCTCTAAATGGGTTGAAGCTGATCGACTTCACAGGAGCCTGAAATATAGTTGTCTGTAGTACTAAATTCCAGAACCAGAAAATTCATAAAGCTACTTGGCTACCTCTTGAAATATTAACGACACTCCTCCAGTGTTCCTGGCGTGGGTACGCTCCGAGGACCTAACATTGACTGGGACCACTATCTTGTTGTAGCGAAGATACAAACACAGGGAAGGTACGATGTCGAAAAGCTAATAATAACTGTTAGCGAAACGGTTTTCCACTCCACTTGCACTCCTGCTTTGTGAGAGCACTTATCAGCAACTCGGTATAAGGAAACTATGAGACGTCATTTCAAGCTCCTTACGTACAACTGCAAATGAAACCATTGGTTTTCGTAAAGGTCGAAAGAACAGACGGTACGATGAGAACTGTCGTGTCGCAGTGAAATCAGATAGCCTACCTGGCAATGTTACGGTCGACCACAACATGAGGAGAGATATCGAGATTTAAAGAGGGAAGCGAGATGCATATGTAGACAAAAACAAAGAGGCCTAAATACGTGAGTATGAATAGTTTGAGATTCTGGCCGACAGGGGTACTGCTCGAAAATTTTTACGAAAAGATGCGGTGACTAACGGAAGGTTGCAAGACTGCAACGTATTCTTGTAGGTCCCAAAGTGGTGATATAGTGGCTGATGTTCAGCGCATGCTGAAGAGAGGAAATACTTCTGCAGGTTGCTGAAAGGCAGTGAATGTGTAACATCTAGAAATGGCGAACCCGATCGCCCAATCGATAACGATGGAATAGAAGTTACATTGCCCGATTATGATTAGGCCATAGCTGTTAAATTATGATTACGATTAGTAATCCGTTAGACTATTTTCTAAAAAGAATCGTAATGATTATTTAATTGTGCGTATGAAATATTGGGATTACGTAATGATTACGATTATAAAGAATCAAAAAATAATAAGGATTATTATAAATTAATGAAAATAATCAAAAATAATCAAAATAAATAATTGATTCTTTTCAGCGATTCTTTTTGATTACTTTCAATCCAAAATACCAAACAACTTTTCTCTTTAAATTTTAAGAAATTTTTTTATTAAAATTTCTTACATTGTTTTTGGTATACTCTGAGCCTCAGATTCTGAGATATATGCATTTATATGTATATATGTATACATGTATATATATTATATTATTATAAATACTATGTTATAAATGATGATATTTTTGCTATTATTCAAGCAATTCAGCCATTCAATTTAATCAGCCCCATCGCAAAATTTCCCAGTTCTGATCATCAGAATAAGCTTCAATGAGCGTAGCTGATATTTACACCTGTATGAAAAACAACAATGCTGAAGGGAGTAGTGTTAGAATGCAAGAACGGTTGTTAACTTGTTGGTACGCTTACGTTAATAAGTCAAACAAGAGCTTATAAAGTGCAATCATATAACCTATACTTCATACTTCACGAATCAGTCAGTTGTTATTAATTGTGTTTTGTGTGCAAAAACGCTCCATTTGCAGATAACATGTCACAAACTGATGTGATCAATTGGTTTTTGGAGAAAGCGACTTCTCAAATGATGATGAAATTTTGGACAAGAATTACGTGCCAAGTCCCCGCACGAAAACTATGCAAAAGATAATCGTGCTTTCAATGCACAAATATTGAAAAGTAATGAATTATATGCAAATAATAGTCATTTTGATTTTGACCTCAACGGTAGGATTGCTTGAATATTCTTAGATTATTTTTATTAAATTCATTTATCTTTATACAGACACAGATAACGAAGAAGGAACAAATGCTACTCCTGAGCCAAGTTCTAGTGATCGTCGGGCTTTTTTGACCCATCACTTTTTCTGTTACTTAAATGACAATTCAAGAACAGACGACACTTGGGTAAAACATTGCAGTCTAAAAGAAGCTTTTGTTGCCTTTAATACTCCCCTGACATCCTCAGCACCAGTAGAGAGGTTATTTTCCTTTGCGGGGATAGTGAACAGTCCAAGGCGCCAGTCAATGTCGGACTTATCATTTGAGAAATTGGTGTTACATTTAATTATTATGTCTTGATTCAAGACTCTTGAATATCTTTATTTGTTGTACAAAATTGAATAAAAAAATTTATTAAACATTAAAAAAAGCAAAAAGACCAAAGTTGTTTGGGGTTTTGGATTGAAAAGAATCAAAAATAATCAAAAGTAATCAAAAAGAATCGCTGAAAAGAATCAATTATTTATTTTGATTATTTTTGATTCTTTTCAGTAATCAGAGTAATCCTGATTATTTTTTGATTACTTGTAATCTTAATCATTACGTAATCTACTTGGGACCAAGATAATCTGTGTACATATAATCAATTATTTCACTCTCAAATACAAAGTAATCAGATTACTAATAATTACGATTAGTTCATTAGAACTTTCAAGCATTATCCCCGTCAAGCTCTTCATAATCATGCATTTCGGCATCTCTCTTTTTCTGTCTGCAAATGCGTCTCGCTTCCCTCTTCAACTCTCGGTATCTATCCTATACTGCATGTCTTGTGGTCGATCGTAACGTTGCGAGGTAGGCAGTCTGTTTTCTCTCCCCTGCGACACGGCAATCGGAACACTGGAGACGTGTTCCGTCTACCACAACATGATGGATCTGCTGCCGACCAGGTAGCTTGATGTATTTTCATATGCTGGAATCTAGTACTACAGATAACCATGTTTCGGGCCGCGGCGAAGTCGATCAGCCTCAACCCATTTGAGGATGTTTCCTCGTGGATGCTGAATTTACCGACTGTTGCGCCAAATATACCTTATTTACCCGCCCTGGCGCTAAAGTCGCTAAGCACGATTTTGACATTGCGGCGGGGGTAACTCTCATAGGTGCACTTCAAGCGCTCATAGAAGGCATTTGGTCTCATCGTCCTTCTCTTCCGTCGGGGCGTGGGCACAAATCAGCGATATGTTGAAGAACCTCGCTTTGATGCGGATCCACCGTAGTGAATGATAGTACTCGGCGACGGAGTCTCTCTCCCACCCCGTATCCCACACCAATCTTGCGCTCCTTTATATGGCCCCTGTAGTAAATACCACAAGGACCTACTCGGCTCAGGCCTTACCCCGTCCATCGCATTTCTTGGACGGCGGTGATGTCAGCCTTTATTTTCACAAGGACAACAACCAGCTGGGTATCAGTACCTTCCCAATTAAGGGACCAGACATTCCAGGTTCATGCCCTTAAATCGTAGTCCTTATATCGTTTGCCATGGTAGTATTCTCACTTAAGCTCGCCTTCAAACGGATGTTCTTAGGCTACCCAGAGGATACTTGGTTAAAGACCGGAAGACGTGAGCTGCTTAAACCATATGTAAAAGAATCGTTTCTGGCCACTCCCAAGTGAATGGCGATCAGAGGACTTTCCTAACTTGCGTGAACTTCTACACATGACTCCATCCTTCAGAAATTCACCTACCGAAAGGCAATTGAAAGGGTTCAGAGGAGCGTTGCCCTGTGCATTAGGAAAGCTTTAAGAACAATTCCAACGGAGCGTCTTTAACTTGTACTAAACCTGTCACCTATAGACCTCTTCGCTGAAAATAGGGCAGCAAAATCGGCGGGACGATTATTGGCGGTAGCTAAATTTACATATATGTATAACCTTCGAGCGTAGCGCGGTTGGGCAAGCACCAACTACATGATCCAACTTTTCAACTGGGAAAGAGGAAGTTCTAAAGTAAACATAGAAATAGATGGTTGGCGTAAAGGGAAGTTGGTGCGGAAATATACTGTCCAGAGTTATGCTCAAGACAACCTTTTAAGTTGCTAGACCACTGCAAATATTTCAAGCTGAGACCTTTGCTATTGCGGCAGCGGTGCTGGCCTCTATTGTAAGCAACTTCACTTTTACTGGGTGCCAGGCCACAAAAGCATCGAGGGCAATGAAATTGTGGACAGGTTGACATGATAGCAATACTAACTGGTCACTGTCTGGTGGATATACACTCCCGCATGATGGGGCTAACAGATCGAGAAGACTGCAAGAAATTCCTAAAGCAGGGCACCAGGGAAACAATGGAGCATATCTTGTCCCGCAATCAGCAAGACTACGCTGTAAGCATCTGTGGTCCCTACAGTATGATACAATGGAGGAGGTATCGATAGTGAGTCCGCAGAGTCTGTTAAAATTTGCGTCAAGCGCAGGCATCGTAAACGATGATCACTCCTCTATGACTTGCCTTTTCAGGCAAGGAAACAAAATAAAGTTCGGGGAGTCCACATCTGGGCTGTAGGGCGGCTGCGGAAGCGTGGGAATGCCGGATTTCTTAAAATATAAAGAAACAATGGGTACGTCCGAGAAACGTAATTGTGTGTGCATATATGCTGATATGCTTCCGATCTACAGACAAAAATTCAGAGTTGCCGATTTTTTGCATAATTTGCGCCTAAAAAGTTGCTGTAGAACCTTACGCTAGCTGTGTTCGAGTCGCTTAATAATTACCACAGTGCTGCAACCCTGTTGTGATGCTCAGCTAATACTTTGCAATAATGCAATAATTATCTCGCGAAGAACGTGTAATATTGTTGATTAAAATTTAAGAAAATGCATGTGCAAAAAATGTGCTATAAATCACAAACATTTAATCTTGTGTTTCGGAAACTCGAGGTCTTTTTGCTCTCCGCCTCTGTGAAAAAATTGAATGGTAAACTGAACTAAAATAGCCCTTGTTAAGAAATTTTGTGTTTGCTACATTTGGACGAAATCAGACAGTAACCATGCCCACTTCCCATATTGCACAAATTTCAATTTCACTTGATTCGTTCATTTTCCAGTACACAAATCAAGAATCAATTAATATAATAGGATAAAACTGCACGAATAATGTATTTAGTATATGCCACCTTATGTACAAAAATTGTTTAAAATCAATAAAAACTGTTCAAGCCCTTCGTTGCCGAATATTTCAAACCCCGGTGACTATAATTGAATTTCGATCGAAACTGTCGGTCAGTGTGTGATATATGTATATATCAGAAATTAGGGGATCATTCTTTTCTTATAATGGTACGTATGTGTGTCAAAATTTTTTTTAATCGGACCAATACTTCGCTTAGCCTCCATGTACTTGATCAATATTTTCGAACTTCCTGGTGACTTTACAGCTTAAAATATTTCCCTGTCTTTGATTCTTGCAAGTTGCAAGAGTATAAAATGTTCGGTTGCACACGAACTTAGCGCTTCCTTACTTGTATAAATTACTTTTACTTGCGACAGCAGTCAGAAGGAGAATTTGAAGGTAGGGAACAATTATCCCAAAGCGGGGAGCGTTGGAATTTATTATTTGTATTGCATGGGGACGATAAAGGCGATAGATAAATTGTAATGGCAGAAAGTGAGTAACACAACTCCTGATGGTAACAGTTTCCCATCTTCTTTACTGATGTAGAAACAGCTTACGCGGTTATAGCCGAGTTAACAACATGTGGCTTAAAAGAAATTCAGTGTTTTTGTAAATTCATCTTTAAGAAAACCAATTTGATATTATATTAATAATGTTAATTAATTAATTTATTATATGTTCGTTACTACTTTAGTGAATAATTTAATTATAATATGAAAAATTTGTATTGTTTCTCAAGTTTAAAAATACTACTATTTTTACAGGTTAAGGATGCCGAAGATTGTTACAATACTGCTTTACGCTTGTGCCCAAATCATGCTGATTCCCTTAATAACTTAGCGAATATCAAGCGAGAGCAAGGATATATTGAAGAAGCCACTCGCTTGTATCTGAAAGCGCTTGAAGTATTTCCAGACTTTGCCGCTGCTCACTCCAATTTGGCTTCGGTATTGCAGCAACAAGGAAAATTAAAAGAGGCTCTTAATGCATTATAAAGAAGCTTATTCGTATCCAGCCAACTTTTGCGGATGCTTATTCTAATATGCGGTAACACACTAAAAGAGCTACAGGATATTACTGGGCGCTACAATGTTATGTGAATGCACGTGCGATTCAAATAAATCCCGCATTTGCTGATGCTCATAGTAACCTTGCAAGTATACACAAAGATTCAGGCAATATTCCTGATGCTATACAGTCATATAGAACCGCCTTGAAATTAAAACCAGATTTTCCCGACGCCTATTGCAATTTAGCTCATTGTTTACAAATTGTATGCGTGGACTGGACGGATTATGATGCTCTAATGAAGAAACTTAATCAGCATTGTAGCAGATCAATTAGAAAAAAATCGTTTACCTTCTGTACATCCACATCATTCAATGTTATATCCATTGTCACACGAATTCCGCAAGGCTATAGCAACGCGACATGCAAACCTTTGCTTAGAAAAGATTCATGTCCTCCACAAACCCGCATACAAATTTTCACGGGAGTTGCCCACTGATGGTAGATTGCGCATTGGATATGTAAGCTCGGATTTCGGCAACCATCCTACCTCTCATTTAATGCAATCAATCCCAGGACTTCATGATAAATCCTGTGTTGAGATTTTCTGTTATGCTTTAAGTTCAGATGATGGGACAACCTTTAGATATAAGATCATACGCGAGGCTGAACATTTCGTAGATTTGTCTCAAATTCAGTGCAATGGTAAAGCTGCTGATCGCATTTATTCGGATGGAATTCATATATTAGTTAATATGAATGGATACACTAAAGGCGCTCGCAACGAAATATTTGCATTACGCCCCGCTCCAGTGCAAGTTATGTGGCTAGGATACCCGGGTACTAGTGGTGCAAGTTTTATGGATTATATCATTACCGATTGTGTTACCAGTCCTCCGGAACTTGCTTCACAATACAGTGAAAAGCTGGCATATATGCCTAATACATATTTCATAGGTGATCATAAGCAAATGTTTCCCCATCTCAAAGAACGTATTATAGTTTGCGATAAACAACAAACATGTGTAGCTGATAATATCGCCGTCATAAATGCAGCAGATTTATCACCGCTAGTAGAAAGTACCGACGTCAAAGAAGTGCGAGAGATAGTAAATGCCCAGAAACCTTTAGAAATTACACATAAAGTTGCAGAATTACCAAGTACTACCCAAATTGTATCTATGATTGCCTCCTGGTCAAGTGCAAACATCTCTTAATGGGATTCTTGTTCAGAATGGGTTAGCTACTACCCAAACAAATAACAAAGCTGCTACTGGGGAAGAAGTACCACAAAACATTGTCATTACAACTCGCCGACAATATTTATTACCTGACGAAGCAATAGTATATTGCAATTTCAATCAGTTGTATAAGATAGACCCACAAACTTTGCAATCTTGGGTATCGATTTTGAAAAATGTGCCAAATTCAGTGCTATGGCTGTTGAGATTCCCTGCAGTTGGAGAACAGAATATTAAAAAATCTGTCGAAGCATATGGTGAGTTGGAAATATGCATACATACATTGATTTTATTGATGTTATGAATAAATGTTTTACGCAGCGACCGTAACTGTTATGAGGAAATGGGAAAAAAAGTTTAAAATTATTTATACAAGTATATTTTCCTCACAAAATCATAGTTATAAATCGATATTTATTTTTTGCTTACAAAACAAGAGTTATTTAACAACAGTTATTTATTACTTTTATAACAATGATAATTCACCGCATAACTTTTATTCTGTGAGCAATAACTTACTGTTGTCAAATTACTTTTATTTTCTAATCGAAAAATAAAAATTACAATTAAACGATTATTTTGTGAAGAAAGAATAAAACTGTAATTTTAAAAGGTTTCTGTATCTTCATCATATATATCCGACCCTTCCTTCATAATGATTTTATTAGTTAAAAATTATGCAATAACTCTTATTTTCTGTCCCTGGTTTTATCAGTAAATTTCAATAGTCGTTTAAATTATTGGATTTTTAAATAAGAGTTTAGACTGTGCTTAACATTAGAAACAAATTACATTCCAAACCAAAACAACCACACCAAAGCCACTCAAAAATCAAGGTGATGCTACTTGTTTATATTCGTTATTCGTAGTTTGGTTCGGTGGGACAGACGGTCAAAAAGGAGTTCTATTTGGTCGTATTGAGGCGTTTGCATTATTAAATATTTTGCGTTTTATTTACAATTTCCCGGTACCTTTTTGTCACAATGTACACAAAGTATAACCATACACCAACCAGAAAAAGTTGACATTTCCTAATTTTGCAAAGTAATTCATTAATAAACTAATACTAATATTTTCCTTAGGCTTCGCAAACGAACCAAATATTAATTTGTTAACAACTAATTTTGATCGACACAAAATAATATTCTTAGTTTATTACATTAATTCTTAATCGAATACAACTCGAGTTGAAACCGAAATGCAACTCTGCGGGTTCTTGTCCGCGCTGTAAGTTTGACTGTATTTATTGATAAAATAGCCATCAGCTGCTGTCTTCGGTATCGTTAAACGAGTAATCGGCTGTGTGAAAGGTAACAACTGGTTTCTCAATTATAATGTACTAATTCAATTTTTCTGTATGAAATGGCTATTAGATTCAATAAAAATTTATTTAACGCGAAAATGGCAAGCCAAGTGGAAGTGCGCGAAAACCTTATTAAAATTTTCCAAAAACAATCGCAATGGTATCTTAAGAAAATTGCCAAACAGGTACGTAACCCTAAAATTACTTCTCGCGTTATTAACCGCTTTAAGGCAGATGTGCGTATTGTTAGCAAGAACGGTTCTGGTAAAAAGAATAGGTCACATAATTGTGAGAAGGCGAAGAACGTTGTGACCATTCTCAAGAAAGTTCCAAGCATTTCGGGCGAGGACGGCTGGCTCCTCAGAATCTGTCGTACGCATGACGAAGAAGAAAGCTGGGCTAACGATATACAAGGTACTGAAAGTTCCGATAGAAACGCCGTAACGAAACCGAAAACAACGAGCTAAGAAGCCAACGGATAATTTTGTTAAGAAGTTCGATTGATGAATAATGGACGATAAGAATTACGTTTTAGCTGACTTTACTCAGCTAACTGGACACAAATTCTAGAAGAAATATTGTTGAATCAAAGCTAAGAAGTTACAAAATGCAAAAAATTTCTTGTGTGGCAGGCAATTTGCATCGGGTACAATCAGCAGTGAAATACATGTGAAGTAATGTTTAGAAAAGAGACTGCTCCATTTTTTAAGCCATCATGAAGTGTCCATGTTTTTTGGCCCTACTTGGCTTCATGTCACTGTAGCAAAACAATCTCAGAACGGTTCCAACAAAATGGAGAAATTTTAGGTAGTGCTTAAAAAAGCAAATCCACATAACTGGCTAGAAGTAAGGCCGATTGAGAGATACTGAGCTTTAGTAAGAAGAGAGATGAAAGGCACCAAAGACCTTCAAGACTTCAGCAACTATGAGAATATCGGACACTACCCTAAAAAGGCTGGTTGACGCGGTTCCTTAAAAATAAAACCTTTTTATTATTAAAAAATAATTATTGGTTTAGGAGGATGGAGTCATGTGTAGAAGTTCACGCACGTGAGGAAAGCTCTCTGATTGCCATTTGCTCGGGAGTGGCCAGAAATGATTCCATTACATATGACTCAAGAAGGTCACGACTTCCGGTTCTAGACGAAGTATCCTCTGTGTAGACAAAGAACATGCGTTTGAAGGCGAGTTACAGTGAGAATATCTCCTCCGCAGGGTTGTGCGCTGGGTTTGGGACCCGCCACGTAAAAAAACGCACCCAATGGAAAATATTAATCAGGCTGTGATGAGAGACTTCCCTTTTGATGACGACCATGACACGCTCTGAGAATTACGATATAAGGGCATGCACCTATAATGTTCGTTCCCTTTATTGGGAAGGTGCCGCTGATATCCTCGTATACATAAAGGCTGACATCACCGCCGCTCAAGAAGTGCGATGAACGGGACAAGGACTAAGACGAGTACGTCCTTGTGGCATTTACTACAGTGGCCATATAAAGGAGCGCAAATTCGGTGTGTCATTCACCCCGGTGGATGAACGCCTAGCCACAATCCGCATCAAAGCGAAGTTCTTCAACATATCGCTGATTTGCGTTCACTCTTCGACGGAAGAAAAGGACAATGAGACCAAAAATGCCTTCTATGAGCGGTTGAAGCGCACCTGTGAGATCTGCCCCCGCCACAATGTCAAAATCGAGCTTGGCGACTTTTACGCCAGGGTGGGCAAGGAAGGTATCTTTCGCAAAACATCTAGTAAATTCAGCCTCCACGAGATAACATTCCCAAATGGCTTGAGGCTCACCGACTTCGCCGGGACCCGAAGTATGGTTATCTGTAATACTAGATTCCAGTATACGAAAATACATCAAGCTACCTTGCTGTCTCCGGATCGAAAAGCCACCAACCAGATCCGTCATGTTGTGATAGACGGAAGACACGTCTTAAGTTTCTTAGACGTGCGACGCTCCGAGGTCGTAACATAAACTAGGACAACTATCTTGTTGCAGCCAAGATACGCACCCGCCTCTGTGCAGCAAAAAAGCCCACATCAACAAACACAATAAATGTTCGACGTCGAGAAGCTGCAATCAGAATAGACAGCCGAACGATTTTTTACTAGACTTGCACTCATGCTCTCTGAAAGCACTCAGTTTAAGAAAACTGTGGGACAGCATTTTAAGTTCCTTACGTACAGCTGTAAACGAAACCATTGGTTTTCCGGAGTGAGAGTGCCGTGTCGCAGCGAAGAGAAAATAGACCACCTACCTGGCAACGTTTCAATCGACCACAACACGTGCGGGGTGACATAGATACCGAGAGTTGAAGAGGGAAGCGAGACGCATTTGTAGACAAAAAAAGAGAGCACGAAATGTGTGAGTGTGAAGATCTTGACAAGCTGAACGACAGGGATAATTCTCAAAAATTCTACGAAAAGATGCGGCGACTAACAAAATCTTCTACAGTTTTTTTAAATCAAATATAAAATTTTTAAATAAAGTATTTTAGTTTACAATTATAATCGAAATACTAATTTAAAAGATTTTATCGTTTTTGTAGCGGACAATTTTATTCGGCACAGTCCTTAGTAGCCGTTAGGCAAAAGCAAGTTTAGCAGCTTAGTTTTAGTTGAGCTAGCCTTATTTGATTTTTTTTGCATTAAATTATTTGGTCCAATTGTAGTCTGGCTTCACGACAATAGATCAGTATCATCGCCCTAAGTAGCAATAAATACATTTTCAGTATACCGGAACAGATGTAAAAATTGTGTAAAGTACAAGACTAAGCATTTTTTACAAGACTAAGCATTTTTTCCTGTGGCACTCCAGCATTCATGCATCTAATGTCACAGAAAGTCGCCTATTTTTTAAATAGGACTTAAAAGTTAGATAATAATATATTTGAGAGGAGTCTATTATTTTTATTTATACGAGGTTTGTTTAAAAAGTATCACGAATTTATTTATTCATGAATATCTATTTCCTTACGAAAGAAGTGTGTACGGTTTATTCCGCACACATTGACTTACGACCAAAAATTGCGCAGAATCCAACATACGAAGGTCCCCCCGTATTCACCTGATATGGCACCGTGCGACTGCTTCCTTCGAAGAAATTCAAATGCCCACAGAAAAGAAAGGTGTTATGCAGACGTAGAGGCCATCAAAAGGGCTTTGCACTGGCATACTGGCGGCCATACCTGGCCAAGGAGAGCTAAACACTTTTCGACATGCTTTTGGACCGTGCAAAAAGCTGTATTGAATTAGAAGGAGACTATTTTGAATAAAATAAATTGATTCTGTCGAAAAAAAAACATTTGTTCTGTTTTTTTAAGTCCTGTTTACTTTGGAACGCACCTTGTATTTTTCAAATAATATTTACCTTCATAATATTTGTTGTAAAAACTTACAATGTTCATGAATATATTAATATTGTATGATTAAACAATATACCATTTAAATAATTCTGCATTAAATACTATAAATTCCTATACGCTATGCTAGACATATTAAAGAGTTATTTCATGCAGATTCAGCAGTAAAGTATTTATAACATCGGCTGCTAAAATTTCATATGTTTACAGGTGTAAATCAGAGTCTACATCAGGGCCGCTGAAATTTTGAAAAATTATCACAAATACAAGGCGAAATTGTTACATCTTACATCTAAACGTTCTATTTATTAAAATAATCTATAAGGATATTTGTATGAATAAGATATTATTGACGAAAATAATGATGAAAATAATGCCATTTATTTAAACTGATTTTCCAATTATGCTAGGCCCATTAATAATTTACATTGACAGAGTGAAATACACTCAGTCCTTTTTTTACGCGACCTCTTTTTGCGCTATTTCACTTTAACGCTGTTATTTTTGCAGCGCAAATTCCTTTTTTTACGCGAATTTCTCACTTTAACGCGATTGTTTTTTTTCGTTTTTTGCTTGGTCTTAAACTTGCAGCAGAATTGGAAAATTATTTTGCAGCAAATGATACTGATGCCGAACGTGCACGAATTTTTCAAAAAGAATTGAGTCTCTGCATGTTAAGATATAAAGAACTACATCGGAATTTATTGGGTCCAAAAAGAAGCATTCAAACAAAATTAACTGAATTTATGGTGCAAAACTCAGTCGGAGATGCTAAGTCAATCAGAACATCAATCTATAGTTCTTACTATTGATTCTGGTACAAATTCTAGTGATATCAGTGCCGGCCATCAAAATAAGCGGCTAAGAATAATTTAAACTACGGATAATGACAGTGATTAAACAGCATTCAACGGGTTTTTCAGCAAATCTACCTATTTTCTATTTTCTTCTCTTTTATATATGGTTTTTGTTTTGTATTTTTTATTTTGTTATGCATGAATAAATCATAAGTCTGAAATTTGAAACTTATTGTATTGTTTTTGAATATTTTTTTTGCGCGTATATTTTGTTATACGCGATATTTTTTATATTCGGAACCAATTCGTCAGTTAATATTGGAAAACTAACCATTTTTACGCGATTTTTTACGCGATTAGCGGCAGAACCGAAAATCGCGTAAAAAAAAGACTGAGTGTAATTGTTAGTACTTATTATGAGTCTTAGTCCTGATTTAGATAAAATAAAAATGTATTTAAGAAATACTTAAAAAAGATGGAGGTAGAAATTAGTATTACCCATATTTTTTATTGATGTAAAAAAGTTAAAAAAGTATTCATGTATTTTTTCTATTTTCTAGGGTTGTCTGGTGATCGCGTAATTTTTTCGAACGTAGCAGCGAAAGAGGAACATGTCCGCCGCGGCCAATTAGCAGATATCTGTCTCGATACACCGCTTTGTAATGGGCATACTACTTCTATGGACGTTTTATGGACGGGAACGCCTGTGGTGACTTTACCAGGAGAGACATTAGCTTCAAGGTATATGTTTTATGGTGGTCGGTAAATTAAAGGCATGCTTGCTGTTCTAGATTTTTTAGAATATGTTGGTACATATGCCAGTATAAAACATTTATTCTACGCATGTATTTGTGTTCATAGCAGATAACGGCCAACGTTAATAGAAAGCAAGATTATTGCAACATGTTGCTACAAATTATAATAGTTCTAATCGAAAACCTTTAAAAGGCTCCACAATAATGTGCAAGACTATTATTTAGTACAACGAACTGCATTAAGAATCGGCATCGACTGGTCGATAATTTTTTAAAAAGGGTGCGCGTCTTTGCCCTCTAATAACTTTATTGTAAATACTATACACTTAGCAGCAAACCGGTGCATACAGACGTAATTCAGTAGCATAAAAATTCGATAAAAATGTCATCGCAGTGTTTATTTAAGCCTTATTCTATATTTCCGCCTTAAATTAAATTATCGATTATTATAGTTAACACGTCTCGTTTGTTGGTAAAATTGGTAAAACTCCGAATTTTTTTGATGTTCCGTTAAGTGAATTTTTTAGTTTTCAGAATTATATTTCATATAAGTGATAATGCATGCAAAGGGAGAAAAAATTGACATTGGATAGAGAAAAATCATTATAAAGTAGGAAAAACTTCCTGAGAATTAAGAGCGACTGACACCGACACATTCCTCAGTACAACGAGTAATTTGAAACTTAAAGGAAAATGGGGTCTACGTTTCCCGGCCGACCACCTTTACTCACATTTTGAGCAAAGTTTTTCCTATTACCAGGAATGTATGCTGTAGTATGTCAAAAATAAATTGAGTCGAATCTCCATATACCAAATAGATCCGGTTGACTTTATAACGCATATGTCGCCCAATATATGAGCCATCTTTATAAAATTAAGTGAGTTTGTTTTTCTAATAACGGTGAAAACGTGCCCTAACCCTAATATAACTAAAATCAGGCTTTACGAAGATCTAGTTGACTCCATATTACTCCTTATATATTGGTGATGGTATATAAGGAATCTTAATGGAACTCAAATATCATCTTTTTCTGTTAGTAATATGTAGTAATGCCAAAAAAAGATATCTCCCATATACCTAATATAAGGTTTGGCTTTATACCGTATATATTAGTCAATATGTAAGATATCTTATCCGAAATTATGTGAAATTGGTTCTCGAATTAGCCAAACTCCCGTATAATATATGTATATATAATGATTTTCTTTATTCAAACAAACTTTATGCCGAATATGTCCGTCCGTGTATGAGTTACATATTTATAAAATTGCTGGAAAATATGTTCTTGGGTATACCTAGGTAATTTCAGAAGCTTGTGCAATAGGCTCCGACCTGCTCTCAATATATCTTAGGTAGTGTTATCCGAGTTCCCACCTGCCTTTTAACCGTGTAGGTTGGTCAACATGTGTGATGTTTTAATGAAATTAAGTGGATAAACTTTCTTATGGTGGTTTAGCGCTTAATAAGAATGGAATTGGTTTAGCGTTTAATATGAATGAAATTGATTTAGACCTTAGACTAAGCTTCATATCCCTAATGTAATAAATCCAAATCCTTTGGTAGACGTTTTGTACATCTTCTCAATATATTAAATTAAGCCACTGTGATTGAGTTTAGGTCAGATATGTCTTATTTGAGGATGGTTCTAATATAATGAAATATTATGAGACTAATTTAGTCTAAGAACTATAAGACACATAAGGATAGACTTCAACACAAATATGTATGTATGTAAACCCCACACCATTTGAAGTGTTTTTTTTTTCGAATTCATATACTTTAAAATGATTGGAGCAGATTCTGGAATTTTTGCTAAAATCTTCAGCGCAAGAGATATAGCAGATCTGCTTTAAATCCTCATTTTTTAAAAATCTCAAAAGTATATAACCTACATATACTTGTATACACTAAGACGGGTCAATTTGTGTTCATTAAATTCGCGTTTGTGGGAAATGTTCTACGGTTCATCAGGAACAACTTTGCCTAAGTCTAAAACCGGTTTCGAGCCAGCGGATTTTAAGTCAAGTTTAATTTTTTGATATTATAAAAATTTCTTCGTTATGGGATATATGAAAGAAATTTAATACATGGGTAAAGCTTGTGATTCTTTGGATCATTTGTTGGATTGGAGAAAATCCCACTATTGTGCCCAAAAAATAAGGTGATATTTGAATTTAAACTGCGCGCGTCAAAGGATTTGGAGAATTTTTTTTTTTAGGTTGGTAGTACTGTCAGTCATATTTATAAAAAATTTCATGTCAAAATATTCATTAGTGTTTGAGATACGTGTCGTTTTGTGAGCTGCTAAAAGTGAGCTTTTCGTTTTTTGCGATGTCGAAATTTGTTGAGCAAAGAATTTGCATTAAATTTTGTTTACGGAATCAATTTTATGCTGCTGGATGGTGCAGAAAGCCTTTGGTGATGAGGCTATGTCTACAAAAAATGTTTACAAGTGGTAAAGTGAGTTCCAAGCCGGCCGTGAACGTGTCGAAGACGAAGAGCGTCCAGGGCGGCCATCAACCTCAACCAACGAAGCTCACGTTCAACAAATCAAAGATTTGGTGTTGAAAATCCGTCGATTAACAATTAGAGACCTTGGTGATCAAGTTGGCATATCGAAAGGCTCAGCCAATACCATTTGAAGGATGTTTTGAGCCTCAAGCACGTCAAATCTCGACTGGTACCGTAAACATTGAATTTTTTGGAAAAAAGGCGGCGCGTTGAAGTGTGTGAAACGATGCTTTGCGACTACCAGGGTGTCATGAAACGCATTATAACTGGCGATGAGACTTGGATCTAGGCTTATGATCCCAAAAACAACCGACCAATCGAGCGAATATCGTGCCAAAAGAGAGCCGAGACCAAAAAAATCGCGCCAAAGTCGCTCAAAAATCAAGGTCATGTTGACTGTTTCTTCGATTATCGTGGTGTTGTGCATTATGAATTCCTTCCAACCGGTCAAACAGTCAACAAGGAATATTATTTGAACATTATGCGTCGTTTGCGTAACGCTATCCGCCTAAAAAGGCCGGAATTGTGGAAAGACAATTCTTGGTTTTTACACCCCGATAATGCACCATCCCATACTGCCCTCGTAATTCGTGATCATTTCGCCAAAAACTCAACCCATATCGTTCCGCAACCACCGTTTTCACCTGATCTGGCGCCGTGCGATTTCTGGCTGTTCACCAAGCTCAAAAACCGCTCCGGGGACACCGATCCGTTTTTATACGATAGAGGAGATTCAAGCCGCAGCGAAGACGGAACTGAAGGTCATCCCGGAAAGTGACTATAACCAGTGTTTCGAAGATTGGAAAATCCGTTGGCATAAGTGCATTGCATCAGGAGGGATTACTTTGAAGGGGATGAAATTGATTTGGAAGAATAAATAAAGAAATTTCAAAATAAATACAATGTCACCTTATTTTTTGGGCACAGTATATATCTTCGAGTTTAATTTACGAATGCGGGATCAACTTTAAAAATGTTTAATGAAAAACACTTAAAACCTATTTTATGTTGTTCGTAGTTGTCCAATTTTCTTTACGTTAGTTGACGACAACAGTGAAGATTCACTTTTACATGTATATATGTATGTGGAAGTCGCAAATGTTTTTCTTCTTGGTTTGTTAGTAACGCTGAATATTTGAGCCAAACATTCATCATTTCAACATCATATTAAAAGTGCATCTACATCTTTCTGGACTTAACAACAAATATATGCGACTTGAATCTCAAAATAGTCACTCCGTTTTTGTGTCCACAAATTATAGATATTAATTTGCAAATATCTAGCAGAGGGCGAACTACATAACTCTGCTTAGTAGGTATGTAGGTAAGCCATCATTAGAGGAATACCCAGCAAAAAAAGTGTTGTTCTGCAATGTACCAATCTATGCTGAAAAGTTTCTGCTTTGTGTTCATAATAAACTCAAACCAAATTCAACTTGGATCGGAAAGAACCTATGGCGAAATCATAGTCCGTTCTGCTATTTTAAACCCACCGTGCGGTTTTCATGTATATCACAAACTACTATCTACTTGTGTGTAAATTCGTTATTTAATGATGATATAATGTGCGGTACGTCCCATAGCCTTGGTGTAGGCGACTAAATAAGGACTTACTGGCGATGTCAACACCAAGTAAACGCAAGGCCCGCCACATTAACACTGAAACACAGGATGACCAACTACTTGAATCGGATAAAGATTATCCGCATATATTATATGTATTTATATCATCCCAGCTTCAAAGAATTGTACTCTCAACTTCTCTTTGTCTTTATTACTATATTAATTTACAACTCCAGAGGCAATACAGTTAGCCAATAATACACTACAGCAAGTTTTCATATATTTTTCCACAACCCTACACTCGCCATATAAATGTGCATTTTACTAAACATATTCATACAAAATTGATTCGCAACTATCAATTGCTTTATATTGTGACGATTATGGATGCGAGAACATGGCACGATTCCGTTTTCTTTGTTTGTACTTTCGAGTGATTATTTCTTCGTTAACTATGAAAAGATTCTTTCCAACATTTTTCAAGCTACAATCCAGTGTGTGAATTATTTCTTTCAGTGTTGGCGACTGTCAGCCGCGCTCTAAAAAAGTAACCGTGGTTAATAAATTTAAATAAGAAAAAGTCCATATGCATGGAAAGGGTGTTTATACTCTATACATAGTTTACATTTTATTACGTAATATGATTATAAAATATAACTTTTTTTATTAAATTTAAATAAGAAAATATGCATATGCATGGATTTAGTTTGTACAAATTTTAATTTGAAATATAATCTATAGTCACTACCACTTTTTTTGATCGGTTTCAATTGTGATTCCGACAACTATCAGATTTCACAACACCCCTGAATATGAGTTATCACTTTTACAGAAAACCGAATTCAAGGTCTTTTAATCGATTCCAACGATGATGAAACTTTCGGAGACACAAATTCGAAAACTTCAAATGACAATGACAATTATAAAATGTATACAAATATTGTTTCTTATCTGCTAACTATTACTAGCCAGCAAAAGTTCTGCAGGAAAATCGTTTCTGAACCTATAAAAACAGCAGAAACTAGCAAAAGAGTGCACATGTTGTAAGCTTAAAAAATTGAGAAACCTGCAAGTTTCCGTTAGTGCAATTAACAGCATATTATATTATATATTTCAATCATTTGCTTCGATTTTGTTTATTTTCATTGTTTAATTTTCGAGTGTTGATATGAAATGATTGTAAAAAATAACATTTCCATATTTTCTTGCTAGTTTCAGCTAGTTTTTCGTTTCTTTTTCGTTATTTGCTCTTTGTGAGAGTAACTTGCAATCTTCAGTTATGTGCTGAGCACATAGAGAGCGACACGACATGAGTGCACGACAGTGAACTGTAAATGGTGTCGTGAAGCCTGCTACATGGATATTTGTCGGCAGCGACATATCAAACACAAACACAACACGAAACAACACAGCTGTCCATTTTGTATGTACACAATTTCGTTGTTGCCATACTAATACCTTTCATTTCAATGAAATTTTAATACATATTTTGTTCAACGTGAAATTTTTTATGCAAAAAATAAGTAAATGGTTAAATTTATTTGCTTTAAATTATCAATTGTTATTACAAATGATATAATGGAGCTATCTTATGCTTCTCTTTGTAAAATAACGTTAGGTTTGTTAGAGCTTTGAATATTTTAACATATTAGTGACATCACTCCTCTCTACTGTCGTTAGCAAAATTAGAAATAATTTTAATTTAGCGAGAGCGACAACCGAGAGCCTGCTGTCGTGTAGTCGTGCAGCTGTCCATAACAATGTGTGTATTTTAATACTTGAGCGATGTGGTTTGAAGTCTCGAGTAATCCACTTCTTCATTAGCGTTTGGGTACTTATGAGTCATTTGCAATATTTCTATTTTATACAAGTATATACGTATGTTCATATATGTGTATATTCCTAAAGCAGCAAGAAGTTTAAACATAGGAAAACATAAATACATGCCTATACACTTTTGTATGAGAAATTAAATTGAAGATTTTGTTTATTACGTATATAAGAAGCGTACTATTTTATAATATTATTTTATTTACAGAGTTGCTGCATCGCAATTAGCTACATTGGGATGTCCGGAACTTATAGCACACACAAGACAAGAATACGAAGACATTGCGATTCGTTTGGGTACTGAAAGGGAGTATCTGAAAGGGATGCGAGCAAAAGTGTGGAAAGCACGAGTGGAAAGTCCATTGTTTGATTGCGCCCAATATGCTAGGGGCTTAGAAATGGTTTTTAAACTAATGTGGGATCGGTTTGCAGCCAATGAACTCCCAGACCATATTTCTGCTGTTTCGGACAAGTGAATTTTCTATACACTTATTTTAAATATTTATTATTTTACTTATATGAAATTAGAAACTGAATGTTGTTTATAGAGCGGCTTAAGGTTATTAAATAGAGTCACTTGTATATTTTGAATTTTTTGTTAATATTCTAATACTATCCACGCATTTTCATTACCGAGCCCAATATTCAGAATTATGTAGATTTGTTAATCTTACGGTTATTAGATATAGCACTAAAAAATCATACAAATATTACGGCTGTAATTTCGGCTATAATTACGAAAAATTAAAACATACAATTATTATAATTAACCGTTTTGAAGTTCGGATCTTTCGGTAATCCTTCTAGGTGCGTATCTGTATCCTTTTATTTTAATTATCGGAGGCGCTATTGAACTCATTTATTATTGAGTCCGTATTCGTGGGGATTGGAGGAGCATGGCGTAACTTGATCATTAATTGTTTAAGAAAACCACTACCGAAGGCCATCATATTTTGGTGCAAGTATAGATATAGTGAACATGCTCTAACTGTGCGAACTTATCAAAAGTTGTTCGCACGATTTAAAAGCGGTGATTTTGGCTTGGAAAACGAGGAACCCAATTAAAAGTTTTGAATGTGAGGAACTGGAAGTACTCCATAAAGATTGTTGAAGAATTTTTGGAAGTCACTCAAGCAGACATTTCAAAACGTTTAACCGCAACTAGAATCAACGACAATTCCGAAGGACACGAAATTCGCGACCGGCCTAATGTTGCAAAGCCGGTTAAAAACTATTTCGAAAACAGTGGCTGTGGATTTTTAGCATCACTCGCTTCATTGTACACATCTTGCCCCTTCTTACCACATTTTGTTCCGATCAATGCAACGGGTATCAAAAACAAGGCTTAATTCGTTCTTGGCCGCCAAAACGGCCCAGTTCTTACAGATGAAAGTTAAGTTTCGACATTTTTCGTGGTGCATCCCAATGCCAGAATTTTACCCAACTTAAGGGCTAAACAAATTTTAACAACTTAAACAGATATACATACATACATAGAATTAGAATAATACATAAACTATAGTGCGCAAGTAAGTTCCCGCTGTTTGTCAACAGATGGCTCCAGCATATAGGGGTGATCGAGTTTTATGTATCCAAAACTTAACATAGACATTTGTAAAATAGACTGCGATTCTAGATGCTTTCAGTCATAGAAATCGTATGTGCTGTCCTACTTGAAACAACGTGAAGGGTTTCGTCGCTTCAAAGATGGTGAATTGTAGACGTTGTTCGATGATGATCGAGGATCCGTGTCAAACGCAAAAAGAACAAGCATTGGGAGTCACCCGCCAAGCCATTTCAAAGTTGAAAAGTTTTACCGTAATGGTATTTGTGCTTGCCAGAAAGATGGAGAAAGTTGTGACCAGCGATGAGCAATATTTCGAATAATTTTCTATTTATTAATTATTATTTATTAACAGTTATTCAAATTGTGAATCATTTTGGCCTTGTGAAATTCATTTTTGTGTTCAATAACGCGAAAAACTAATTTTTCTTATAAAAATGTCTTCAAAACAAAAAGAAACCACTAAATCTCAGCGTAAAATTACTTTGCATAATAGGTCAAATGATTGACAGAAGCCGGTTCACAATTCGCAACATCATAAGGCGGTTTAAAGAAGCACCATTTTTAAAAGGTGCTGACCGTAGCAGTCAACCTCGAGTTTTAAGCCATCGCAAAAAGCTGAAAGTCAAAATAGATACGAAAATATCATCTACCCAAATTTCTGCTGAGGTGAAAAATTAATTTGGAAATGTTATTCATGTCAAGACCGTTAGAAATGTACTACATGCGGCTGGCTATGATTCGCGTCATCGAAACATCCGTTGATATCTTCACGTAACCAGAAAAAGCACTTAAACTACGCGTACGAGTATATCAAAAAACCAAACTCATTCTGGGACCAAGTATTTTTCTCAGATGTGTGTAAGTACAAAAGCTTTCTGGGCGTTGGTCGTACTTTGTCGTGGAAAAGCCAAACACTGAATTTGAAAAACAAAATCATGCTCCAGCAGTGAAATACGGCGGTGGTCTCGTAATGGTGTGGATATGCATGGCTGCTGCATGTGCGGGTGAGCTGGTATTTGTCCATCAGACAAAACGATTTATTTAAATAAGATAATTTGAAAAAAGTGCCCAAAAACTAAATTTACCAATCCGAGCCATTGTCTTGCTGAAATGTGCATGATCAGCAAGCCAATACCCCGAAAGATTCGGCCCATATTGTAAGAATGTGGTTAACCTATAACACCGCATACGCTTTGTCCCATCCTCCACAATCGCCTGAACTCGACCCAATTGAGCATTTGTGTGTAGGAGTTGGAAAGGCGGATGAGAAAGCGGGCCGTTTGCTATCCAACTAGAGTTGAAGAATATTTTGTGGAATGGCACAAATAACGCAGCAAACGACCCAAAAATTAGTTTATTCCATGCCAAGGGGTCTGGAAGCTGACAACAATGGTGTACCCACCAAATATTAATTTAATAGCGTAATTGTGTGTGTGTGTGTTTTCGCTTTATAATTTACTCAGTGTGCCAATACTTCGAAATACAATCACTAACTTTTTAAAGGATCCAAGAATTGTAACAATAGAATAGTACTGTACTCACAACAAGCGAACTGACAAAACGGCACATTACACAACTTGACACTGAGTTGCTAACAAATTATAGCTGAACTAGAACTATTAGTTATTCGCTAACGAATTCACCAAATATTGCGAAAATATTGCTGAAATATGAAACTGAAATACCAAAGCCGCTTTTTATGATAAGTACAAATTTTGGGAAGAAGAATTCAATTCCGTTCTTTTTAACGATGAAAAAAATTAATTTTGGACGGTCCTGATGGTCACCACAAAAATTGGAGCAATACTCGCCAGTCTTGCCACAGGTGCTTAATAAAAGTCCGAGATATGCTTTGTACCTACTTGTATGAACGCTAAAAACTATGTTAACATATTGGAAAGTGAGCTTATTCCATTCGGTGAAGGGCTTAATGGCTAAAACTGAATATCTCAACATGACAACGCTCCGATACTTGTACCAAAGTACATAAAAGCTCTTTTCGAAAGGCTTTTTTGGAACTACGAAACAGTAAGATTTTTTAAAACAGCTGAAATAGGACATTGTTAAAGAACGGGGCAAAATTGATATAACAACGCTCAAAAAGTTGGCAAATTCAATGCCGCGGCGACTACAAATGGTCAAAATTCACAAAGGGCATACAAGTTATCGGGCTTTTTGCTTCAGCTCAAAAAAAACAAAAATATGTTTTTAATTTTTTAAGGTCCGTATGACATTCGTGGTGATTTGATGACTCTGTTATATTTACTTCACATTTATTTTTTAGAATCAAAATGATGATAATTGCAATTATGCGCATCATGCAGATGATTATGAGCGAAAAATTGGTAATTAAAGCTGTAATGTGGGTTATTTTTACTGTTTCCAAATAATGTGTATTCTTTAGATGAAGATCCTCAAAATTAAAATTTCTTCTTCTTAAAACGTTGGTTTATGCGGTTGTAAAATTGCTGCTAAATTTTTCATTAAATGAGTATGTTTGGAATTCTATCCACAATGTGAAATTGCAGTAGAATAGCATATGATCCGGAAACATTTATGTTTTGGCTGTCAATTTTTACCGTACCGTAGCATGTCGAACGAGTGTTTTAGCTCGTTGGTTGGTGCAAGCTTTTTGAATGGCCTCTACGTCTACATAACGTTTCCTTTCATGGGCAAATGCATTTCTCCGAAAAGGAAGAAGTCGCACGGTGCCATATCAGGTGAATACGTCGAGTGGTTAATGGTTAAAATGTGATTTTCGGTAAAATAATAGTCCTTCGAATGTTGGATTCTGAGCAATTTTTTGTCGTCAGTCGATTTGTGCGGAACAAACGGTGCACAAACCTTTCGTAAGCCCAAATGTTCGGTCAAAATTCGATAAATCGATGTTTTGGAGATGTTCTATTCCATTTCCATGAATTTCAATGATGATTTCGGCTGATTTTGGATGAATTCAAGCACAGTTTCGATAGAATTTCCGGTGATCACGTATTTTGATTGGCTCACATGTTGATCGTCATTTATGTCCTCACGACCACTTTGAAAACATTGAAACCACTCGTTCATTCTGCTACGGGATAGGCAATCATCACCATAAACTGTTTTCATCAATTGAAACGTTTCGGTAAAAGTTTTTGAAGCTCAATTTTAAAACAAAATTTAATTTTGGCCCTTTCATTTATGTCCTCATGATCTTTTTGAAAACATAAGAAAAATTCAGAGTTGCCGATTTTTTGCATAAATTGCGCCTAAAAAGTGGCTGTAGAACGTGATGCTGGCAGTGTTCGAACTGCTTGATATTTACCGCAGTACTGCAACCCTGTTGCTAACTTGATACTCTGTTGCGGATGCTCAGCAAATACTTTGCTGTAATAGGGGATGTTCGAGCAAGCAAATAACTGCGGCAATATTGCAACCCTGACGTTTTTTTGCAGATACTCAGCTGATACTTAAACAAATATTTTACAAATATTTTGCGCGGTGTGCAGGTGCATTGAAGAAGTGAAGTTTAAGAAGTCTTAAAACTGAATTTTGAATCAATTTTATGACCGAAATTTTCGAACGTTTGACATTTGCAAAAGTCGCTACATTTTTGCGTCGAACATGATGCTTTGCAATATTGCCGCAGTGATTGAGACTCGAACATCCCCATACTGCAGTAATTATTTCGCGCAGAACGTGTTGCTTGCAAATATTGAAATTTTAACTTATATAATTGCTGACATCTTGAAAAATGGATGGGACATTTTTATAAAAACTGTTAAGAAAAGAAAACGTAGCTAAAATCGTTTCTTTTTTAATGGATACTGCAAAAAAGAACAGTGATAAAAGTCAAAGACTTTTCAAAATTATTGAATTATTCCCTGATAACATCTTTTGTTACGTTAATATATTCAATCAAACATAAAATTGATATTTAATAAACAATTCACTTACAATTCCTTCTCAATCTTATCGCGCATTCAAAATGTTTATGATGCGTTTGTTACGCAAGTGATGCGCAACAATTTACTGACTGAACGTGTTACCTCGGCACTGTTACTCGAATTTTCGCATAGAACGTGATGCTTTCGCATTAAAAGCAACACTGCCGCAGTTGAAAGTGTTGCCAAAAATTTAACCCGAACGTGACACTTGACAAATTTGGAACACTTCCGTCGTGATTGCCAACTCGAACGCACCCAATCTTATTTATGTCCGCTTACGTGTTAAACGAACGTGAAAGGTAGAATCGGAAGACGGCATTTGAGATTTCATACGGCTTTCTTGTCTGCACGAGTTGTACGTGTGTTTTGCTAAAACATTTCTACTTGTCGTACTGGAAGGTTTTTTCAATCTGTAATGTGAGTATGTAAAGAGAAACATCCACATTTAGTTTAATAAAATTGGCAGCAAGTCTTACCCTGCTGCCGCTGAAGGTTCGTAACAATATTCAGTTTCAAAGGATACCGATATTGCTCTCTAAAATTGTATTCTAAAAAATAGTAAACTTCTCTTTAGCAACTATTTGGAAACCCATAGGTCATAGGATGCATTGATGCAACTCATCCAGCTCTGGTAAAACCCTTTGTGTATTTGTAAACCTTTAATACTCTTCTTTTTCTTTACTGACGTAGACACCGCTTACGCGATTATAGCCGAGTTAAAAACAGCGCGCCAGTCGTTTCTTCTTTTCGCTACTTGGCGCCAATTGGATATTCCAAGCGAAGCCAGGTCCTTCTCCTCTTGGTCCTTCCAACGGAGTGGAGGTCTTCCTCTTCCTCTGCTTGCCCCAGCGGGTACTGCGTCGAATACTTTCAGAGCTGGAACGTTTTCATCCATTCGAACAACATGACCTAGCCAGCGTAGCCGCTGTCTTTTAATTCGATGAACTATGTATGTCCATATCGTCATATATCTCATACAGCTCATCGTTCCATCGAATGCGATATTCGCCGTGGCCAACGCGCAAAGGGCCATAAATCTTTCGCAGAACTTTTCTCTCGAAAACTCGCAACGTCAACTCATCAGTTGATGTCATCGTCCAAGCCTCTGCACCATAAAGCAGAACGGGAGTAATAAATGACTTATAAAGTTTGGTATTTGTTCGTCGAGAGAGGACTTTCCTTCTCAATTGCCTACTCAGTCCGAAGTAGCACCTGTTGGCAAGAATTATCCTACGTTCGATTTATGCGATGTTGAGGAGGCTTATCACACGGTAGTTGGCGCTGATTGTGGGGTCTCCCTTTTTGTGGATTGGGGAAAGCACAATTAAATTCCAAGCGTCGGCCATGCTTTCGTCCGACCATATTGTACAAAGAAGCTGATGCATGCTCCTTGTCAGTTCTTAACCGCCGTGTGTGAATGGCTCGCTTTGTTGTTCTTTGGACGGATAATTACTATCGACTACTTCATGGTCGGGCAATGGAATCGTCATCGATTGGGAATCGGAATTGGGATTCGCCATCTCCTGATGTTGTGCCTTCACTGCCATTCATCAGGCTGGAGAAATGTTCCCGCCATAATTTTCGTAAGCTCTGGGCATCGGTTATTGGATCAACTCTAGGGTTTCTGCAAGAGTACGCTCCGGTCTTGAAACCTTCTGTTAGTCGCCGCATCTTTTCGTAGAATTTTCGAGAATTACCCTGGCGGCCAGCTTGGCAACCTCTTCATACGCATGTCGGCCTCTCTCTTTTATGTTTACAAATGCGTCTCGCTTCCCTCATCAACCCTCGGTATCAATCAAATCCCGTGTTCGAATTTCGATTAAACTATTGTGAACTTCGGCAATCAGCCGATGTGATGACACATTTTATTACAAATGAATCTCCCCAGGCTGAAGTTTTTGAAGCAATACAGGGGTCGAATCGTTACATCCGTGAACGTATCACTCGTCACGTAAAAGTCTGTATTTCGTATTTACGCTTCTATCGTAACCTGGCATGATGACATACGTGAACGAGTATATAAACGTATCCGTTCGTTCGAACGCAAACTACCAATCGTAATAGACAAATTTATGGAAATGTGAGCAAAATTTTTTTAAATTTTGAGTTTTTTTTATCATTTTTAGGAATAAAAAACATAAACAAGAACCAGGGCATGGAATATCTCATTAAAAATTTAAAAAAAAAAATTATTTATATGAACAAAATTTTTGTATTTTAGTTGACAATAAAAATTAAATTATTTACCAGGTTAAGGATATATACATTTTTGAATTAAAAATATTTATTTAGTCGATTGCGGTGAAGCGGTTCACTGCCCCGTTGTCCATTTCTTGTGTGTGATAAGAATCGCAATTTTTAATGCCAGTCACCGCATACGATTGACGTATCACGTAATTTTCTTTCGTATGTTTGCCGATCCGTGCACGGATGTAACGATTCGACCCCAGTTTGATGAAACTGAATCCACCTACTCCTATATCAATATCTATAGGCTAGACGTGCTAGAGCTTTTATTGGGAATTCATTATAAATTTAAAAACATGCTTTATTAATTTAAATATAAACCATTTTTATTGTACTTTTAAAATAAAATATTGTTCTTTCTTTAAAATAAATATACTTAATTTTATTCACAAATTTTATTAACATTTAATTTCAATAAATTTAAATAAAATGTGTTAAAAAAGTAAATATTGTTCATTAATTTCATTAACAAAAAAAGAAAAATTTGAAAAGAACGAAGAGGTTTCCTTTATAAAACAACATAGCTTCTCCTTGCAACCAATAATTTTATTTTATGAACTTCGATTTGTACCTTTATAAGTTCTAGTTCAATCTCTGCATTGTGACGTTTTGTTTCTGTTAGTAAATTATCTTGATTTCTTAGAAAATTTGTAATGTCTTCTTTTAAATTGCTTAATTCTTTCTTTACTTCTCTGTAGTGTTCACTCCGTATTTGTAGACTTTTACTTAAGTTAGCACATATTTCTTTCTGTATCTGAGTTTCATACTTAGTAGTTCAGTAGTAGTTTTATTCTGTGTTTGTCGTTTTTACTTGTAAGCAGGCGTTGTACTTATATTTTCCGTTGGGTTTTCAATGACACTTTCGCCGTCAAAGCTATTATTCAAAAACCTTTTTTTCTTTTGTATCTGTGCCTACATCACGTTCTTCATTCTTACTTGTTGTTGTTTTAACGGTTTCTCAATCACCGTTAGGATGGTAAGGGTTATCTGAGTTGTCGTCGACGTCTCGGGAGGCCCAGGAAACGTGCTGTTTCGACGGGGTCGGACCAAAGGGAAAAGGGTGTTAGATGAGTAGGGTTGGTAGGGCATGCAAAAAGGTGGTCAGTGTCATACGGAGATTCGTTGCATGCTGGACATAAATTGGGTATGTCAGGGTCTATTCTGGTTAAGTAGGAGTTTAACCTGCTACAATATCCAGAACGCTAGGGTTACTCGCGTCCCTTGCGGCAACTCGAGCTCTTCGTCTGCGATGGGTGGTGGTTTGACTGCAACAACGCCATTCACGGGAAGGGAGTCGGTGAAGGTGTTTCTACGAAAACATCCCAGCAGGAACTGCTTGGAGAGGAGTTCATTATGCTCCTTAACTTGGAGCATAAGCGTCTCACTATGTAGGTGTTCGATGGGAGACAAGAAGCATCCCGTCGTGGTCCGGAGTGCAGTATTCTGACAAGTCTGGAGTTTCCTCATCTGTGGCACGCATCTAGGCGACCAAATTGGTGCTGCGAATTGAGGACCGGCCGGCCAATTGCCTTGTATATTGCCCAGAACGTTTCTCTGTCTTTTCCCCATGTGCTGACGGCTGGCGCCTTGAGGATTTTGTTGCGGCTCTGTACCTTGGCGATAATCGCGGTAAAAGTTAAACGCTATGGGCCCTCCAGTCAAGGACAAGACTGGTTGGGGAAAGGTATAAAAAAAGTGAGCTGTCAGTTGAGAGTTGGCAGATGTGAAACATCGCAATTATTTTATACAAGTAATAGGTTAAAAAGTACAGATTATGACAGGAACTAAATATAGTACATAAGTGAAATATCCCTAATCGTGAACATTCTATATTATTTTAAGTTCTCTGCTACATATAGACTGCGTATCACCCATATATTCCATAATAACAAAAATAAAGCGTGGTGATCGTAACCACCTCCTGTATCGCCACGGCGACAATCATGTTTACCCACGCCTATATGTAGATGTTTCACATCAAAAACATCACGCGTTTATATTATCGGTTAATATTGGTTAATTTATAGGTTTGGATTGATTTTAATTGCAGTTAAAATGAAAATGGTTAAAAATTCAAAGCAAACTTGTGGAACAGGAGGTGGGCCGTACAATCAAGTAAATTTAAGTTTCCCCGAAGAGGAAGTCAGCGGTATGATTTCCCTTAAAACATCACTGGAGGCATTGAAAGGTATACAAACATCAGCATACATTTCAGATGACTTCCCTAGTACAAATAAGAAAAGACATATCTTTCCAGTCCCAAATACAAAATGAAATATATTTTTTATCGTCTGACCAGCAAATGGAAGCAAATGGACTATGAACTTGTATTAAAGAATTCTAAAAAACAATCTCTAACTCTATTTGCTTCATTTGTAGACATATCGTCTGTATCTTTCTCATCTTCGTTGGAATATGCATTTTCAGTTGCATCCAGGTTGTATTATGTTTTCATTTGAATTAAAATTTTACAAAAAACGAAATACTGATTTTAATAAGCCTATTGTTTTCTCGATAACAATTCGGCCATTAGCGTATTATGTGTTGAGTCTCCTGCTCTCTGAGATCACTCGTCAACAACTCGGTATAAGGAACTGTAGGACGGTATTTCAATCTCCTTACGTACAGCTGCAACCGAAATCATTGGTTTTCGAGAAATGCAAAAGAACAGCTGGTACGACGAGGAGTGCCGTGTCGCAGCCAAGAGACAACAGAGTGCCTACATCACAAGATAGATATCGAGAGCCGACACATTCCAATTAAAAAGTCGTTTCGAACTGAGTGTTGATAGCCTCCACTCGCCAAAAGGGACAAAGTCGCTGCTAATCGAAGAATTGGTGGTACTGCGGTTGATAAATGCGCGTTAAATTCTATTTCCGATAGGATGAAAGTAAATGCGTCTTTGATCAGTCTAAACCGTTTCCTGAATCTGTAAATGATTTAAAATAATAAGATCTATACCAAGTTAAACGGTATAATTAAAAATGTTCCAACGCTGCTTCAGGTAAAGCCATGGGATTACTTTTATCACGAATCCTGGACCTTATGTTCATTTGGTGATGTTCTTCATCTGAATCAGATGAACTTGAATAGAAAAACACGTTAGGGTTAATTTTATTGTAAATTAATATGTAAGTATGTATGTATATAAACGTATAATAAATTTGAATATTTACGTTCAATTCCAATTCAAATACTTCTTTTTTTTTGTTATTCGAAAATGTCATTTAGAGCTACACCAGGGAAGTTATTTCATAAGATTTCTATTCGTTTTGCATCGAGTGCGACGATCCGCACACTCGGCACGTTACGAAATTTCACTCGATTCGATTACTTGCTCGCTCACGACTGCCGCGATTCGGGCCCTGGATTTTGAGTTCCAGGCAAGCCGTCAAAAGTTTCCTCATAACTGTGTTGACTCTCGACGTTATGAGGGAAAGTGCTGAAGCAGCAAATGGCTTCCTTATCCGTGCAGAGGATTAGTGCCGCCAGGCCTTTCATCTCATCTGGTGTCGATTACTGTGAATATTTCGCACTACGATTCGAAACGAAACGCTCTCGAACGTATTTCGTAATTTTCTTTTGTATGGTTACCAAGGCTAAGCACTATTTGACATGCTGCGTAGATGCGCAGGTCATGACGTAGTTAATTCTCGTTTTATAATACCACTTCACGACGATCCTGAGGAAAAACTTGCATTAGCATCTGGGGATTTCCTCATTGGGCCGCCACTACTGACGGTCCCTTAAGCAGATATCAAACATATTCCTAGCAACCGACTAAAGCAAATGCAATGGATACGTTAAATGCAAGGATTGTGGGAGCGATTGAGTGAGGAGTATATTACCATCCTGCAGAGTAAAACAAATGCCTTCGGAGCATGAGAAATACAAGGGTGAATGATATCGTCCTAGTCAAACGAGAGAACCTGCCTTCAACCCACTGGTGTCGGGGTCGAGTGACAACAGTACGTTCCAGGGCTGATGGAGGTGTTCGTTGTTTGAAAGGCTAGATGAAGTAGAGTAGAGGCCCAAAAACAATGTTGCGCGCCCTAAGCTAAAATTAAAGACATTTGTCGAAGAGACATATTGTAAAACCTTTATTACATTCGAAAGAGTAATACTTTTTACAGAAGACTCCAAATTTAATTTAATCTGATGGTCGTCGATTTATTTGACGTAAAGAAGCCTAACCGCTGAGCGATAAATAACAATTTCATTTCAATAGCGTCTACTGCACATACAAAGTAGTAATTTTCCTGAAAGGATTTCGTTTTATGAAAACTACAAGTTTATTTGGTCTTCGAAAATGCTATTTATATTGTTTTTTTTTAAGTTTTTAAGCACACTGGATTTTCAAAAATAAATTTCAATTCCTTTATAAAAATAAATGAAGCGACTTTTACACACTCTTCAATGAAACTAAAAAGTTCTTATAGTTTAGGAGATAAGTCAGTTCAAAGTCAAACCATCTTCCTGTAGAAGTTTTTTTTGTTTTGTGCACTGCATACTATCTACCATATGTACATATATGCAAAGAAAATCCTATTTTATTTTATTTACTTCTATAGCATCTCAAAACAATTTACTTTACTCGTAAAATATTAATAAAACTATTTTGGAGATATAGTTTCATTTTTGTTCGTAGAATACGTTAAACTTCCGTTGTTGGTACTAGAGCCATGTTCTCCAAGTTCCAAATTCTTTAGAAGCCTATATAAACCTACAGCTTCTTTTATTCGGCTGAAACCAACGCAGAAAGCTTCGATTTCAATTAATAATTCCTGCAAAGAGAATAAAAAAAAATATATTGAACGTATTTGAAATTAATGTATTCATATATTTCTAAAATTTTATTTGGGATTGTTGTCGTTTGCGCTTAAAATGAAACACATATGTATGTAAACTGAAAAAATCGTGCCAGGACAGTAGCTTTCCAACGCATGTTGGAAATATTGGATTAATAATCAAGCTACGCCATCCTTGACAAACCGCAACGACTAATTAAGACTTATAAAGATTAGTAGTATAGCAATAAATTCTTCCTTCCACAAGAAACATAAAGGAATCTATAAGATTTTAACTAATATCGTACCTAATCCAAATTGTAAGTGTGATAAACGCTTTTGTGCTGTTAACCTAAAATAAGTGGCCATTTTTTTAATAACCTAAGTAGGTATTATAAGATTGCATACTGCTACAGAGGTGAGATGAATTATACAGCCATCGATACTATAATTTTAAATCGGTATTTTCACACTTCATTAAAGGATGGCTCCACCAGTTCAATCGACTCATTCATCTAACGGTTCATTGCCACACCTAAACCTATATGATCACAAAAACGATTGAAATCCGGATGACCTTGTGTCTGTCTTTACGTCTGGGCAACTGAGATATTTTGATAAAACTTGGATGTGTACCATAGGAAGGTAGGTATTGCAGATGGGTGGAATTGAACCATTCTCACTGCCCACCTTTATCCCAATCTCAAGATCTGCTCGGGCGATTTTAACCAAATTTGGCATATAACAGTATCTTTACATTCTTATATTACGAACGACAACCACGCCTACTTCCTGTATAATACAACTTTAAATTCCTTTTTTCCGACTTTCATCTTGCAGTTTATAAATCATGAACTAATGTGCTTTTAAGGAGTTCTTTCTTATGACCAAAAATTGTAAAACTCAAGTTCCCAGATACCGACTAAGTGAACCCATAACTATTGTTAACTTTTCCCATAAATATCGGTAAACGTCTGAAGTATTTTATTGAAAACGTAAACCCTTCTTAATAATGTCATGTCTGTGAGTCAAAAATTTATTCTGTCAATGATATTTATACCAAAGTCGACGCACTTATATTCTAGACCACTTTTTCGTCAGATATATCAATATACATACATACGGATATATAGCTATAATGAGAATTTATGAAATTTAAAAGAAATATATTTGCGGAAACTTACCTTGACATTAATTATTTTGTTCCTTATAAGTGACTGCAAGAAAACACAAACTAAACGCACCAGACGGGACTGCATATATTTGTCCTTAACAGTCTCACATGTAGAGATGCAATTGCTGATATATAAATGTATAAACTCTGTAGGTAAATTCACTGAAGTAGTAAGCCTGAAAATTTAAAAATAAGCAAAAAGGTAATATATATCGTCACCTAAAATGCAAAATAACGTAACAACATTTTCGAAAATTTACAGTTGCGTGAATGAAACACGAAATAAAATGGAACAAGAGTGAAAAAAAAATTTAATATTGGTTAAAACTGGTTTATATTTGAGCGCAGAACCTGAAAATGTTGGACAAATGTCATATTATGAATGTAATTTGAAGTAGTGAATCGTAATCAATAAGATACTCATTTTCGAATTCTCCAGCAAGAGATTTCAACATTACTAAACCGATAAGACTTAACAACAAAACAATATATCTACAAATAATCATCTCTATACTCGTAATATAAATCATACATTATATATATAAGACGTCTAATTTCGTCCCCTAGCCTTAATATTTAGTTATAACCCTGTTAAACCGGCGCATAATATTTAATTTTTTTATTACGCATTTTCAGGTGTTGCAAATTTTTTATTTTAAAAACTGTTAGGTAAGAAATTAACTTTTATTATTCAAAGAAGTAGTGAAGTGATCACAATGATGTTTGGAATTCATAAACTTATACTTTTTGTCGTAGCCTTTTTGCTATATTTATTTTTATATCCGCGATATTTACAACTGGCGTTCCAAAATAAACAGCGCCCCCTGGTGGCGCCATCTACATGTCGACTGGTGCGTTAGAATCTGCTATCTTTATCGATACCAGTAGTCCAGTGAGTCCATGACATTTCATAGATGAAGTTATTGCTTTTTAAGTGTCAGTATGTTTGTGTTATCGGCGTCGAAAATGAGCTTCGAACAAAGAGTCAACATTAAATTTTGTTTTAAAATTGGTAAAACTTTTACCGAAACAAGTTTATGGCGATGATTGCCTATCCCGTAGCAGAGTGCACGAGTGGTTTCAACGTTTTCAAAGTGGTCGTGAGGACATAAATGACGATCAACATGTGGGCCAATCAAAATCCGTGATCACCGGAAATTCCATCGAAACTGTACGTGAATTCATCAAAACTCAGCCAAAATCATCATTGAAATTCGTGGAAATGGAATTGAACATCTCCAAAACATCGATTTATCGCATTTTGACCGAACATTTGGGCTTACGAAAGGTGTTTTCACGGTTGTTCAGCACAAATTGACTGAAGACCGAAAATTGCTCAGAATCCAACATTCGAAGGACGATTATTTGACCAAAAATCACATTTTAACCATTAACCACTCCCCGTATTCACCAGATATGGTACCGTGCGACATGAAAGGAAAGCGTCATGCAGACGTAGAGGCCATTCAAAAGGCTTGCACTGGCATACTGGCGGCCATACCGGCCAACGAGCTAAAACACTCGTTCGACATGCTTTAGGACCGTGCAGTAAGCTGTATTTAGGCAGAAGGAGACTATTTTGAATAAAATAAATTGAGTTTGTAGAAAAATCCATTTGTTCTGTTTTTTTTGTAAGTCTTGTTTACTTTGGAACGCCCCTTGTATATTAAAATCAACCTAGTTAACTCAAATGCTGTATATGTTATATAAACTCAACCAAATTTAATATACATATTACGTACAGACATATAAGGGTGTATTCTAGTCTAGAAATTAATAAAAATCGAATTTTTTTTATATTTTCAAAGTTTAACTATTCAAGAATATGTGTAAAAAGGATTTTTCGAAACTCAAATTATTTTCGGAGATTTTCGGCATTTTTCTGACCCGGCATCCAAACTGGTTTGGCCGGAACTAATCGAACAAAAGAGTTTACGCGAAACTTAAACGCGTTTTTCTCAAAACTGACTTTTTCGGAACGATACAAACGATTTCTCGGGTTCTACTGGACCGATTTACTTGAAATTTTTATAGAGTCTTCTTTATAGGCTTGTCTATGGTTGGAACTAGCCCCATCCCCAAATTTTTATTTTTATTATTTTTAAAAAATTCGAAATAGTCAGAAAAAGTGATCCAAAAAAACTTTTTTTTCAGGCAGTCGCCATTTTGTGAAAAAAAAAATTTCCCACTTTTCCGTAGTTCCGGCCATTGCGACATTATTCTAGATTAATAATCTTTTTTTTTTTGGTTTCAGATAACTAGGAGGGTTGAAATCATGGGTATGGTCACGTGGAAATTTTTAGAGACCCCCACTTCGTCAGCTCATAATTTTTGAAATTTTTTACTTTTTTTAGTTTTTAATTTTTTTCTGTACTCTTCTAAAATTAGCAAATAACTAATAAAAAAAATGGATAGTGAAAATATGGAATTGCCTTTTTTTTTAGGACACTTTAAAAATTACCTGAAATTCATGCTTCTAGACTCAGAATACCCCCATAAGAGAACAATCAACCAGTGAAATTGAATTCATTATATGTGACTTGGTCTACGAAAAGGGAACTAACGTGCGGAAACTAGTTTTCTGGGAAAAAAATAAATTTCGTCAGTCTCTCGTTTTTTGACACCTAAGCCCCCTTTCCGTAGACCAGGTCACATATTATGGATAAGGTATTGTGGCCACTCTTCAGTCCGATTTTTTTCATACTCAGCGCTAAACCACATGTTTATGAACCACATACCCACATATGTACATATGTATTTCATTGAAATAACACATACTTAATCATCTTGTAAATTATTACAATGCATATAGCAAGGCCAGATCGAAAAGTGTCGGTATTAGTCTTAGTCTGTTCACCTGAAACTTTTCAAGATGGATATAAAGTTATGGATATATAAATGATCAGGGTGATTAGATGATTTTAAACCCAAATTTAAACGATGATTTGAGTAAATATTTAGATATCTCGGTAAAACTTGCTTACTTATGTTTCTTGCCACCCAAGGAAGGTTGGCATTGCAGATGTAATCGGACCACTGACACGCCACCAAAACGTCATTAAACGAATTCTTATAAATAACACTAAATTTAGACAAAAAAACTGTAATTTTGTACAGTGGGTCGCAGTAGGGAGGGACACCTGTGGACTAAATTTTTTTTAAATTTTTCTGCCCTTATTTGGTTTAATGTACATATGTACATTTCTTCCATATTGCGAGACATCAACCAAACTTGTAGGAGAAGAAGCCTCTTTTAGCTTATGGGTAACATCAGATAATCCATTTCCCATATAACATGCGATAACTCACTGAGTAAATGTAGTATCAAAATTTACAACCAAGATGGCAATGTCTTCTATGTTCGAGTGCAAAAAGGAAACTACTTGACCGTGGGAAGTTTCACACAGAATTCTATTTAACACTTTGTCAATTTGCGAAATCGGATTATAACCATATAAACAATTTTTAAACACAATTCCTGCTTTGGTTTTACAACATAAAAATAAAACGGCAATGATATTATCCGAACAAGACAAACACAAATAGGTATCCCAAAATTGTCGAAACCGACCAAAATTTTTCAATAACCTATACAAGAAATATGTGGAGTCTAGTGCAAAAAGATGATTTTTACTGAAAATATCGGACAATCTGTGAGGATTAGTATTGAAATTCGGGGAGAATATTTTTGATTTTTTTTATCGGGTCAATACTTCCCCTATGCTATGTTCGGACCGCTATCAAAACCTGTTTTCGTAGGACAAATTGGTTTTCGCCCCAAAGCTTACTTACACATCCGTGTAAAATATGTCGAAATCACATTGAAAACCGCTTGAAAACAACAACATTTCGTTCATTCTAATCTGTGCCTACATTGCTTTAGTCCATGTGATTGGGAGACATATTTTGCCATATCTAAGTTATCACTTGTTATTTGTTTACATTCCGTATACAAACACAGTACCTCTAAATATGACCCTGCTTAATTGATCTCCCCTGCTTAATTGAATAACCTGACGTTGAACTGAAGCCGGTTAATTGGGTTCCCCGCATATTTAGTTATAAATATGTGTTAATAAAAAAATACCTTTAATTCCCCCCGGTTAATTGAAGAAGCTAAAAAAATAATTTCTGGCATAATCATTTGAAACATATGTATGTACATATGTCTATTGATGAATATATTTTGGAAGAAGCTGATGTTCAGGAACAATAGAAAAAAAAATTATCCGGAAAAACTTTAGAATACCGTCCCCTAATTTTCAAGGTAAAATAGGTATGGGCGGATAGAGGTGGTTCTCCAGATTCAGAATATAAATGTAAAATGTATTTGCCTTTTATATACTTTAACACTTCAGAAATTCTTTTGTATACATTTAATGCACATTATATAGTACAAAAATAACAAAAATAGCTACTCTTACTATTCTATATTTAATTTTTTTTCATTTCTATTTCTTTCTACATTAACAAAACGGTTGAAAACTGACAAATAGCTAGCGTTACTTTGTTGAAATCTTTTGCAAATGAACCGAAGGAAATAAAGCAAACAGATTATACCCCAATGACAGGAAATAAATAAAACGTATATTTTTCGCATGGAAATCCTTTGGCGGATAACCTTGGTTGGACCAACAGCGGGGTGTTCGCAATTTTTTTTCGCGTAGAACTCCTTTTTGCGTTGACGGCAACAGGACGCGCTTAAAAAAAATTGCCCTTGTCGGACCAACACCGGGGTGTTCTCACTTTTTTTACATAAGTAGGACGCCTTTTTGCTTTGGCGGACTTTGGCCGCGCTTCAAAAACAAAAAGCTTACCTTAGTCGGATCAACAACGGTATATCGCAAAAGAAGGTAAATAGTGATTTTGTTATTGTCCATCACCGATTATGGTTCCTGTCTTTCTTTTTGGTCATTTGCAAAATTAGTAATGGTAACACTGGTTATTTGTCAGTTTGCAACCGTTTGTTATGTTTGTGTGAATAAATATAATTGAAGAATAAGTTAAATATTGAATTAAAGTTATTTGTGCACTATATTACGTGAAATCGATGTGTACAAACAAATTAGTGAAGGGTTAGATTGTATAAAAGGAAACAATACAAATGTAAGATACATTTTAAAACGAAAAAAAATCTTCCACTTTTTTTTTGGTTTTTAACAATTCTAAAATATAAATATAGGTGCACTATCTTGTTTTTGTTCCTTATGTTTTTTTCGTTTAAGGTTAAAAATGTTGTTCAAATAGCATTACTGAAAAATAAATATTTATTTACATGTAGGTATACTTTTTATTGATTAAGTGGTCAAATTAAGTGGCATTTCTGTAATTGAACGCATTGTTCAATTAACCGAGTTTCTCGTTGCTCTAAATGTAAACAAACAAAAAAATTGTGATTTGTTATCGAAAACGCATCTACAACTTATAATGTCGGTCAGAACGACTTTGATTACACAGTCCACAAATTTTTTTTCCCAATATCGGTCCGAACTTAGTATAAGCCCACATATACTTAATATAATTAAAGCACATTCATTTCGAGGTCTCTTACTTTTTTAAAGAAAAAACACAGAAACTTTAAATTTATGGGCAATGTTTATTATTATTCAAAAGAGCATTCTTTGGCATTTATTTATCTGCGTTTTTTCAGATAGTCCTTTCGTTGAGTCCTATGTTCGATAACTGGACTCGTTCGAGCAATTTGACTGGTAACTGGCGAATGACTATATAATTTTGTATTTGCAACTCAAAGTCTTTTTCTTCGCGGAGTGTCGCTTATGATGGAAACAATTTATAACTGTTAAATTTTGAGGGTGAACTTTATACCGCAACTTAATGAAATTGAGAAATAATTTCTTTCTAATAACTGTGAAAGGGATAAATGCCAAACAACACAGAACAAAAATTACAGAACAGCTTGACACGACTCACGTGTGATCTGTCAAAAAAAAGGCTAATGAAAAAATTACCACTATGAAATTGATCAAAGTCGAAACTTATTTGCGCGATTGAAGGAAATTAGACGCAACAGATATTGATCTAATACAAAGGTTCCAATCGAAAATGTTTCGAACAATTACGTGTTCACCATGATACATGCGTAATGAAAATATTCATAAGACCTTTGTATTCCTATGGTAAAGAAAGAAGTAGAAGACAGCAGTATTAAATTTATATCTAAATTCCGAGATCACCCAAACCCTTTGGCTAATGCTTTGGTAGGTTTAAAAGAAGAGATATGCCTGCGTACTAAAAAGAGCAACGTATCGCCAAAACAGCTCAATCACTTGCTTGAGCTTGTCTAGTTTTTAAATAGATTTAAGGTTTTATAACTTATTCTTAAGCTTAAAATAAAGCACCAATAAATAAAATAATATAAACAAAAAAAATTTGCCGTAGTGATTAACGACCATCCAACCAACTTGGCAAACAACATTTTTTTTAATTATTATTAACCCGGAAAATTTAATTACAATTTTTGGGTCCTTTTTTGTCTTAAAGTATATGTGCGTATGACATTACCATACAAATAAATACACAAACCTACATACTTATATGCGACATACGATATCGATGCAGCTCCACAGGCTACGTAGTGATAGTTGGGGAACCGCAGGACTATGGAATGTATTATACGATGGAATGTTACGCCTACCGTTCCCAAAAAAATACCCAAATAAGAAGGCAAAATAACTTTCCCAAATTTAAAACATCTGCAATGCGACCATAACAAAAACTAAGGATTGGCTCACGGAAACTAAGCTACAAACATTTTCAAAATATTTTTCCGCGGCTCACAGAAGTCTGCGCCGATACGTACTAAATTCCTGCTCTTACATACATAATTATCCATATTTACGATGATTTATAGGCAAAGATGTTCGGCACAGCTCGGATTTTCTACGAACAACAAACACAATGTTATGATGCTTTGTCGTCGCGTCAGTCCTTCGACAGATTTTTTAGTTGTCCGTTGTCCGCATGGTCTTTTCAGATGTTAACAAAAACCTTTTTATGGCCAAAGCAAATAAATATTTAAATATTTTATTTATAAAACCTATATTAATTAAATAATTAGGTAATAAACGAATATGTAAGTATACATTGGAATTAGCATTCTTTTTCTCATTTAACAATGAAAATGCTCAATTATGTTATTTGCGCGTCGCCTGATATTAACGCTCATTCAAAACAGTAGGTACTCCTCCGAAAAATGAAATATTTTGATAATGATTCCACTGTGAACCCTCTCTAGGATGTACGTTCTCTGATATTACGTTTTGTGTGAATTTCTGGCAGCACTTGTGCGCGCAATTTACACAAATAATCGGACAACACTTCATTTTTTGTCTGCCCATCAGTAGAGTATCAGTATCGAAGAAGCGTCAAGTGCTAATGTACTGCTCAACGCACCCATATTTTACATAAATCTTTATATCTCTCTAATGTACATATGTAGGTATGCTTAACTCTACATCTTTCTCGATTAGTTTTACTGCAAGAATTACTGCATGCCATAATACCCCCCATTTTAACCTCTATACATGAGACACGTACATATGTAATAGTTTGTCAAAAAAATCTTGCGGTATTTTTAATGATTTTTTTTTTATTGAAATTGAAATGAATTTTTGATGACTCATGCCCAGCTCTTGACCGATGCTACGGCTGCTACTATGCCGGTCTCTTTCGACCAATTCATCGATTTTATCGCAATTTTCGACGACAGGCCTTCCGGAGCGTGGCGCATCTTCGACCACCTCTACACCAGAACGAAAACGTTGAAACCATCGTTGTGCGGTGGAAATGGAAACTGTATCGGGTCCATAAACTGCACAAATTTTATTGGCGGCTTGAGATGCATTTTTGCCTTTATCGTAGTAGTACTGTAAAATATGCCGTATTTTCTCTTTATTTTGCTTCATGTTTGCGACGCTATAACTCACGAACGACTTAAAAGAAACGACAATCAATCAAACACGTGTTAGCGCGTGAAATGAGCTTTCCAAAAAGGTATAGCATGACCCGATGCGACGAATAAAACTAGAACTACGCGCTTTCAGCGCCAACTAGCGAAAATACCGCAAGACTTTTTTGACAAACTAATATATCTTTTTACCTGAATAGTTTTCCGAAACAATTAGGTCCCTTTTCGTAGAAGAGAATGATAAAAAACATCAGCTCAGACCAACTCGAATTTGATTAAATAATATTTCAGAATGTGACGCAGTTTCCTATTACAATACACATCTTTCATTGTACTATATACCTAAATAGTTGTTTTCTATACTTGATATTCTATATTTTTTTAATATTCAAAAATTAATAAACAAACAACAATATGTTTTATATATCAGTTTTATACAACCGAAAGTGGTTCAGTTGAAATATTTTTTACCTGTTAACAACCTCCATTGAGTGCAGTGTTATGTCCATTTGTACCAAAACATTAAAATATTCCGTTATTTCGACCGTTTTCATAAGCCTCAGCAAAATTTCTATTGATATAAGTGGATTATTTTCTACTAATTGGGGCAACTGAAAAATAAAGCAACAGTGTACATATTTATTGAATATCATTTTTACGCACTCTTACGAAATTTTTGTTCAAATTTACTGCTTTTAGTTTATTTATTTATTTACTTACATAAGTCTATGAACATTAATTGTTTCAGACTATTAGAAAATTATGATCTGAATTAGAAGCAAATAATAAAATTATAATTAAACAAATAGATAACGTAAACTAAATAACAGAATTTAGGGTGTTAATGAAGGAAACAGGAAGTGTCGTTGATAAACAGCACAAAGAGAAGAGGGCCTTAAACGTTTCCTTGTATCACCCCCGATGACGCAATGAATGAATCGGATGGCATCCCATCGACAATAACAACACAACGACTATTGTGCAAATATGACTTAATCCACTGCAAGAGGCAGAGTGAAAACCAAAAGAGAATAATTTTTTAATTACAATATTGGGCGAAACTTTATCAAAGGCTTTAGAAAAATTTATGTAAACACAATCCACTTGAAATCCAACAAAGAAGGCAGACATTCAATAATCACTAAAAGCCGCTAAATTTGACACAGTAGAGCGACCAGGTGCAAGCCCATGCTGATTGACGTTAATGATTGATTTAACTGCAAAAAATAGAGTAACTCAACAATTTCGGAAATGGTAGAGAGCTTAGAAATAGGAGTAATTGTATTGGAGACTGCATCCTTTCTACCACCTTTAAGGATAGATGCAATGAATGTCAATTTCCAGTGTGAAATAAAATTACCAGAAGATATGACAGGATATTCCAAGGGAGCGGAAAGACTAAGTCAAATTTTATTGTTAAAAAAAATCGCAATTTCAAATGTTTTTTGTAAGCTACTATTGCAATCGCTATTCACAAAATCAAGCTGCTATCACAATTCACAGAATGGAATTGCTGTGGCATTTCACAGAATTCGCAGAACTGCTATTTACAGAAAGTGAAAGTTGCGATATGCGGCTTTTTCAATCTCAGTGAAAAAATCACCGGTAGTGAAATATCGCTCATCAATATAAAGAAGACGATACAAAAGTATTAATCTGCTAATTCTAAGTTACTTAATGTGTAATTTTTGTAATATTTCATTAATTATATAATAATGCAAACACACAATACCTTAGATGGAGTTAATCCTATTTGATAAATAAAGTTTGTATGCTTCATAACATCTTCCAATAATGTTTTTTGTTCATGAGGTGTTAAAGGCTGGCAAAAAGCAAGAGTTAAAAGGTGTTTGGAGTATGCATCAATGCAGTTCGAGTTATCATATGATACAATCTCATTACTGTCCCCTCTATTTTCAAACCAAATAAGTTCATCTTCGAAATCCATAAGCGGTGGAGCCAAAGACAAAACTTCAGGAGTAATTGTTTTTTTACTGCACAGAGTTCGACCAGTTATTGTGGATAAATTATCTGTTCTTGCCGGTAGCCAATGAAAATTAGTTGATGGTGTTACGCAGCTTATAACACTCGACATTACGTTAATAGGAAGGTCGTTGGTATCATCGAAGTCTACTCTTTTCATGGTGGTTAAGAGCCTAAAAATAAACCGCAATAATTATATATGAAAATTAGCATTTTAAGCTATATATGTACATATATATTTAGTAAGAAAAACATAAGTAGGAGCAGATTAGGTGTCTTTGGATACATAATCAACTTATAGTAGTAGTAGTAGTGGGGTGTAATGGGGTATAGTCATGCCACAGAGTAAGCAGTTACAGTCGTAGGCCTGTACCCAATTCCTACTCTTGTGTCCTGTTGTTGTAACGATGGCAAGGGTTGGTAAGATGTCGTTGACGTCATCCAACGGTAGGCTCAAGAAACGTGCGGTTTCGACGGGATCGGACTAAAGGGAGAGAGGTGTCAGATGGGTGGGGTTAGTGGGGCAAGCAAAGTGGTGGCCAGTGTCATGCGGAGACTCATTGCACGCAGAACATATATTGATATGTAGGGGTTTATTCTAAATCTAAAGATTTATGGTCCTTTGCGGGTTGGCCACGGCGAATATCGCATTCGATGGAACATAGTTCAGCGAATTAAAATACAGCGGCTGCCCTGGCTAGGTCATGTTGTCCGAATGGACGAAAACACTCCAGCTCTGAAAGTATTCGACGCTGTACCCGCCGGGGGAAGCAGAGGAAGAGGAAGACCTCCACTCCGTTGGAAGGACCAGGTGGAGAAGGACCTGGCTACGCTTGGAATATCCAATTGGCGCCACGTAGCGAAAAGAAGAAACGACATTGCGCGCTGTTGTTAACTCGGCTATAATCGCGTAAGCGGGGTCTACGCCAATTAAGAAGAAGAAGAAGGGGTTTATTCTAGATAGTTAGGAGTTTAATCTGCTAAAGTATCCTTCGTGGGTAGTGGTTTGACTCCAAGTACGCCATTTACTGAAAGGGAGTCGGTGAATGTGTTGACGGCTCCATTATAAATGGCCGTCAGTGCTTGTCGGAAGTTAGTGGTTTTTGGAAAGCACTGCTTAGAGAGTAGTTCATTATGCTCCTTAACCGAGAGCATATGGGCCTCACTATGCAGGTATTTGATAGGAGTCATCAAGTGGCATTCTGTCGTAGTCCGGAGTGCAGTGTTCTGACAAGTCTGGAGCTTCCTCGTCTGTGTTTCACTGCATCCCGGCGACCATATTAGTGCGGCGTAGTTAAGGACCGGCCGCACAGTGAATCGCCTGGATCATGGTAGGCGGACAAAAGTCAATGTAAACAATCAAATAATTGACAGTACTCTGATTATAACAACCCTTGATATGTTACAATTTCAAGTAAGAATCGCGCAAAATATTCTAATACAGTAAACTACAACAAGTTAAATCGCAGTGATACGGTGTTATCATTTTTATGTCTCCAATTTAAATAATAAATACAATATAAATAGTGTTTTAACAAGGTTGGCAGAGAAAAACATGACTGTTGATGAAATGGACTTTACTTTAGAAGGTATGTATGTATGTATATTTTATGCAATTTAATACTTGGTTTATGTTTAGCTAATACGTTGTACGGGGTTTTGAAAACTCATATAAAAATTTTTGTATTATTTTTATTTTCAAGTTTTTAACGTATGCAACTCAAGGTAGGCATAGCTCCTTCGATTAGAGAAAGTTTGAAATCTTCAGAAAATAATAAGTCTGGTAATACTACATGCGAAGGCAGGCAATTGACAAGTGATGAGACATTAGCTTATTATAAACAGACGCGAAAATGGTCTTTGAAGACGGGACATAAAGTTTTTCCATCCTATTTTAGTTTACGTAAGTCTAAAAATTTGTGTTACCCTGCAGATAAGCATATTTTGGTAACAGAAACACGCACCGAAATTAAACTTCAAGCCATTTTGGATAAAAACGCTAAACGTTTAATTGAAGCGCAAACTAAAGTTTTCAAAGACAATATATCTTCTGATTCGTCATTCACACTAATCAGCAAATGGGGATGTGACGGGAGCTCCGGTCATAGCGCTTATAAACAGAAATTTGAGAACTGCGATGCTACTGATGAGTAGCTGTTTGTTTCTGCTATTGTTCCATTGAGGTTGGGTGACGATGCCAGTCAAAAGTACTCTGTCAAAATATTTTATGCCAATTGTAATGGACTTACAAACAGATTTCTATGATTTTCAACCAATGAAAAACGCGATGATTAGTAAAGGATTTTCTACGAACGCACTATTATTGTTATTGTAATTTTCTCTATTTTATACGTTCAAGTAAATGTTATCGTATGTTCTGAAATATAAAAAAAAATAATAATTAAATATATTTCTTACACAAATTTTTGTTTTCTATTCGCAAATCTAAGAAAATATATTAATTTTTTATATGAAACTTAAAATAATTAATCAACACGACCAAAACAATTAAATTTTAAACTGAAATATTTTTGTCCCCCTAGCTTGTATTGAACTGTGGGCCGGCCTGTTGCCTTTTAAGTTGCCAACAACGTTTCTTTGTCCTTTCCCAATGTGCTGCCGACTAGCGACGTGAGGATTTTATTGCGGTGTTGGCATTTTGCGAAGCCATCGGGTAACACATCGTTTGGCTTTGTCTAATGGTGTAGTGTAAATTACCGGCTTAAATAGCTCGCGCACTTCTTCGGGTCCGAAGAGGCATGGCAATTGAATTAAATTTCAACTGTGTCATCATATATTTTTGGATTAGACAAAGCCCTGACAGTAGTCCAAAGCTTACTTACACCGGTGGAGAGGTTACAGGATTTCAAGTGCTCTATCCACATCATCCGCTTTATTGGCTTACCATTTGCCCAATCTCCAAATTTAGATTCCTTGTCCGGGGATCACAGGGATTTGAATTGCGTAACGTGTCGCTCTCGCTAGCTAAAACAGCGTCTTCGGCGGAGTTCCGCGATTCTTCCTGCCGGGATGAAGCAAGCGGCTGCTGCTGTGATTACCTTGCGGAATTGATGTTCGCCCACGATTACGTCCGTAGGAGTGGATAAAGCGGTGAAGGCGCTCTTAGTAAATTATGTGGAGCCGACTCAGTTAGCTTTGTTAAGGTAACAAATTTGCGGTTGTCCACAGAAATGAAGTCGGGAGGTTACCTGATTGAGATAATCATTGGCAGATGGTCTATTGCGAGCGTTAGCATATGGAGCCAGGATAACCTATTTATCAGATCACCGCTAGCAATGGTAATCTCGGGCGAGCTATTACTGGTGCCCATAATTCTAGTGGGGCTTCGCCTTCATTATGATGAATGACGAATCGTCTATCTCCATCCCACTACGGCTGGCAGGAATGCCAAACATCGTGGTGCGTGTTAAAGTCGCCTAGTACCAAACGGCTTTCACCACGAAGTAGCGCACCTCTAATCGGGTGATATCCTGTAAGACAATATGTAACTGAATGTATATATTGAATATTTAGAGCCCGACATCACCTGACCGGATAGCTACACCCTAACATTCTGATCAGAATGGGAATCACGTTGCCTATTAGATCTCCTACGGACCGTGGGGATCCTTTGTTGGCCACTCAGGTAGAGTGGCGGCGTAGGCCGCGAACTAGGCGCAGGTTGCACAGCCATAGAGGCTACGCTTTTGACAATTACTACAGCGGTCATATAAAAGAGCGCAAATTCGACGTGGGATTCGTGGTGGGAGAAAGATTCAGTCGGCATTCACTCCGGTGGTTGAGCCACAACCCGCCTCAGAGCCAAATTTTTCAACATAATACTGATTTACGTCCACGCTCCGGCGGAAGAGAAGTCCGATATGACCAAAGAAGCCTTTTTATAAACGGCCAGAACGCGCTTATGACAACTGCCCCCGCCACGATGAAAAATTTGTGCTTGACGATTTGAACTCAACGATGTCATCTTTTGCTCAACTGTCGGAACATTCAGCCTACAAGGCGAAACCTCTCTAAATGGGTTGAAGCTGATCGACTTCACAGGAGCCTGAAATATAGTTGTCTGTAGTACTAAATTCCAGAACCAGAAAATTCATAAAGCTACTTGGCTAACTCTTGAAATATTAACGACACTCATCCAGTGTTCTTGCCGTGGGTACGCTCCGAGGACCTAACATTGACTGGGACCACTATCTTGTTGTAGCGAAGATACAAACACAGGGAAGGTACGACGTCGAAAAGCTAATAATAACTGTTAGCGAAACGGTTTTCCACTCCAATTGCACTCCTGCTTTGTGAGAGCACTTATCAGCAACTCGATATAAGGGAACTATGAGACGACATTTCAAGCTCCCTACGTACAACTGCAAATGAAACCATTGGTTTTCGTAAAGGTTGAAAGAACAGACGGTACAATGAGAACTGTCGTGTCGCAGTGGAAAGAAATCAGATAGCCTATCTGGCAATGTACCGGTCGACCACAACATGAGGAGAGATATCGAGATTTAAAGACGGAAGCGAAATGCATATGTAGACAAAAAGAAAGAGACCTAAATACGTGAGTATGAATAGCTTGAGATTCTGGCCGACAGGGGTAATGCTCGAAAATTTTTACGAAAATATGCGGTGACTAACGGAAGGTTGCAAGACTGCAACGTATTCTTGTAGGTCCCAAAGTGGTGATCTAGTGGCTGATGTTCAGCGCATGCTGAAGGGAGGAAATACTTCTGCAGGTTGCTGAACGGCAGTGAATGTGTAACACCTAGAAATGGCGAACCGCCCAATCGATAACGATGGAATAGAAGTTACATTGCCCGACAATGATTGGGCAATTAACCGCCTGACCTACCGGACTTGTTTTTGTTTCTCTGAAGCGCTGTGAATGGTACATTAGGTACCCATCACAACAACAACCAACGCAAAAAGAAAGTTTATTAATTTCTTGACTACGGGGTGTTGTTTGTTGTCTTTTGATTCCTTGAAAAATATGTATGTATATAAGGTAGCACTGATTACTTGTTATAATGTACAAATGAATTAGTGAAGCGTTAGTAGATATGAAAGTGCAAAATATATGTAAGCGTAAAATTACTATAAGCTAGTGCTCTTATCTTCGTCGTTGGCCTTCGTCCACGCTCTAAACAAATAGCCCTGATCGAGCCAACACCCGGGTAACCTAAGTCTTTTCTTATTACATTAAGTAATATAAGTAAGGAGGATGGAGTCATGTGTAGAAGTTCACGCAAGTGAGGAAAGTTCTCTGATCGTCATTCAGCTCTCGACTTCAGGTCTTTGACCAAGTATCCTCTGGGTAGCCTAAGAACATCCGTTTGAAGGCGAGCTAAAGTGAGAAGGCGAAACATCCCCTCCGCAGGGTTGTGCGTTGGGTTTGGGACCCACCACGTAAAAAAAACACCCCCCAATGAAAGGAAGCAATAAGCCTCGGATGAGAGACCCCCCTTCAGATGACGACAATGGCAAACGAAATAAGGACTACGAAATAAGGGCATGCACCTCGTGAAAATAAAGGCTGACATCACCGCCGTCCAAAAAATGCGATGGACGGGACAAGGACAGAGACGAGTAGGTCCTTGTGGCATTTACTACAGTGGCCATATAAAGTAGCGCAAGTTTGGTGTGGGATTCGTGGTGGGAGAGAGACTCCGTCGCCGATTACTGTCATTCACCTCGGCGGATGAACGTCTACCCGCAATCTGCATCGAACCGAGGTTCTTCAACATATCGCTTATTTGCGCCCACGCCCCGACGGAAGAGAAGGACGATGTGACCAAAGAAGCCTTCTATGAGCGCTTGGAGCGCACCTGTCAGAGCTGCCGTTGCCACGATGTCAGAATCGTGCTTGGCGACTTTAACGCGTGGGCAAATAAGGTAAATTTGGCACTACGGTCGGTAAATTAAACCTCCACGACGAAACATCCCCAAATGGATTGAGGTCGATCGACTTCGCCGGGGTCCGAAATATGGTTATCTGTAGTACTAGATTACAGCACAAGAAAATGCATCAAGCTACCTGGCTGTCTCCGGATCGAAAAGCCACCAACCAGATCGATCACGTTGTGATAGAAGGAAGACACGTCTCCAGTGTTCTAAACTTGCGTACGCTCCGAGGTCCTAACGTCGACTCGGACTACTATCTTGTTGCAGCCAAGATTCGCACCCGCCTCTGTGCAGCAAAAAACGCACGTCAACAAACACAAGGAAGGTTCGACGTCGAGAAGCTGCAATCACAACAGACAGCCGAACGATTTTCTACTCGGCTTGCACTCCTGCTCTCTGAGAGCACTAGTCAACAACTCGGTATAAGGGAACTGTGGCACGGCATTTCAAACTCCTTACGTACAGCTGCAACCGAAACCATTGGTTTTCGGAAAATGCAAAAGAACAGCTGATACGACGAGGAGTGCCGTGTCGCAGCGGAGAGAAAACAGACTGCCTACCTCGCAACGTTACGATCGACTACAACACGTGCGGGATGTGATAGATACCGAGAGTTTAAGAGGGAAGCGAGCCTGTAGAACCCCCAAAGGTGATCTAGTCACCGATGCCCAGAGCATACATAAATTATAGAGGTAACACTTCTCCAGCCTGCTGAATGGCAGTGAACGTACAACACCAGGAGAAGACGAACCCGATTCCTTCATCAATGACAATGGAGCAGACGTTCCATTGCCCGACCATGAAGAAGTTCGAATAGCAATTACCCGCCTGAAGAACAACAAAGCGGCGGGGCCATGGATTGCCGGCCGAGCTATTCAAACACGGCGGTTAAGAACTGATAAGGAGCATGCATCAGCTTCTTTGTAAAATATGGTCGGACAAAAGCATGCTCAACGATTGGAATTTAAGTGTGCTCTGCCCAATACATAAAAAAGGAGACCTCACAATTTGCGCCGACTAGCGCCAACTCAACATCGCATATAAGGTTCTATCGAGCGTATTGTGTGAAAGATTAAAGCCCACCGTCAACAAACTGATTGGACCTTATCAGTGTGGCTTCAGATCTGGCAAAACAACAACCGACCAGATATTCACCATGGGCATAATCTTGGAAAAGACCCGTGAAAGGAGAAGCGACACACACCACCTCTTCGTCGATTTCAAAGCTACTTTCGACAGCACTAAAAGGAGCTGCCTTTATGCCGCGATGTCTGAATTTGGTATCCCCGCAAAACTAATATGGCTGTGTAAACTGACGTTGAGCAACACGAAAAGCTCCGTCAGGATCGGGAAGGACCTCCCTGAGCCGTTCGATACAAAACAAGGTTTCAGATAACTATCGTGCGACTTCTTCAACCTGCTGCTGGAGAAAATGATTGGAGCTGCAGAACTTAATCGAGCAGGTACAATCTTTTATAAGAGTGTACAGCTGCTGGCGTATGCCGATGATATTGATATCATCGGCCTCAACACCGGCACCGTTAGTTCTGCTTTCTCCAGACTGGACAAGGAAGCACAGAAAATGGGTCTGGCAGTGAACGAGGGCAAGACGAAATATCTCCTGTCATCAAACACAGAGTCGTCGCTCTCGCGACTTGGCTCTCACGTCACTGTTAACAGTCATAACTTTGAAGTCGTGGATAATTTCGTCTATCTTGGAACCAGCGTAAACACCACCAACAATGTCAACCTAGAAATCCAACGCAGGATAACTCTTGCCAACAGGTGCTACCTCGGACTGAGTAGGCAATTGAGAAGCAAAGTCCTCTCTCGACGAACAAAAACCAAACTTTACAAGTCACTCATAATTCCCGTCCTGCTATATGGTGCAGAGGCTAGGACGATGACAACTGATGAGTCGACGTTGCGAGTTTTCGAGAGAAAAGTTCTGCGAAAGATTTATGGTCCTTTGCGCGTTGGTTACGGCGAATATCGAATTAAAAGACAGCGGCTACGCTGGCTAGGTCATGTTGTCCGAATGGACGGAAACACTCCAGCTCTGAAAGTATTCGACGCAGTACCCGCCGGTGGAAGCAGAGGAAGAGGAAGACCTCCACTTCGTTGGAAGGACCAAGTGGAGAAGGACCTGGCTTCGTTTGGAATATCCAATTGACCCCACGTGGCGAAAAGAAGAAACGACTGGCGCGCTGTTGTTAACTCGGCTATAATCGCGTAAGCGGTGTCTACGTCAATAAAGAAGAAGAAGAATATTATTATATAATATTACTTACGCCCGGTTTCACAGTCCATACTTAAGTTGTGCCCAAATAAAATGCTAGCTAATTGCTAATTTAGCATTGTTGCAGACTGAGTCGTTTGCGTTTCATAGTCAATGCTTAATTTCTATAAAATTTTATTGTGATATATGGCAACATATATGTTTCACAAATGTAATTTATAAAAGACAATACATAAATTTGCGAGGAAAATTGTATCGAAAATGATTGAGAACAAAAGAACGCCGAATTTCACCGCTACCGAGTCGGAGCACCTTTTGGACTGGTGGAAATCCCAATCCGATTTCATATTTTTTCACAAAAAATAATTTTTATTATTATGCTTTTGACAAATAACTGAAAATTCAAAACAAAAATCAGCTGTTACTTAAGCACTGCTTAAGTCTCCCATTTTCAGTACTTAAGCATAACTTAAGGTAGTGGTCTGGTAACTTATGCCTGTTTTCATGACTTCTTTGGAGGGTGGTTTTTTATAGGAAAATATAAATTAATTATCTTGAATATTTAGAGTGTTTTTATTTGGATATTGAAAATATAAAAAAAAATTATTTGAATAAATTTAATACTTTATTACTATTATTATTGTCACTCGAATGCACGTGGGTGGCCCGGGCGATTTTGGCTCTTGAAGTTATCTGAAATCAAATATTTTTGATTATTCTTAATCTATAGACATGTCATTCTGGTCGGAACTACTGAAGTGATTTCAAGGGTAAATAACAAAATGGCGTACTTTGAAAAAAAAAATCCTTTTATTTTAGCAAAGAAAAGGTTATAAAATAAAAAGTTAGGGGTGAAAAAAATTCTCATTAGTACCGACGAGAACTATAAGTGTGTAGAACAGCCTGTTTAAAATTTAAGGCCAAGTTCCTCTAAAAAACGTAATTTTTTTTGATACTTTTTATTTTTATTACAAAACATGTTGAGTAATCAATTTTTACATATATTAAATTACTTGAAAAAAAATTTTTTTTTTTCAAAATGGCGGTCCTGAAAATGGCTGCTGAAACTCATCTGGTTCGTAGATGGATGACATCATTTCTTGGAAAAGAATTATCTGAAAGCAAAAAACAAAACGGTTTCATGTTCTGTATCGAATTACCTACGGCCTCAAGCAGAATGAAACATTTTCAATGAAAAAAAAAATGGCGGACTTTTGAATTTTTTTAGCCCTTTTCCACTTTTAATTGTTTATAACTTTTTTAAATAATAATGAATATTTCTGGTTCTGCTTGAGGCCATAGCCAGACATCTAAAGAGTAAAATGCCTTTGGTTCATATCGATAAGTGCAATAGTTTTGAAATGCGAGTGTCATACATGCGTGGTTCGGAGAAAAATCAGTTTAAACCAAAGGCACGCAGTAGCTGCCGCTACCGAAGGCGTTCGAGCGGCCGGATTTCCCGCTGCGCTCCTCACTCTTTTATACCTGCTTCTCGGACTTGCTGACCTTCGGGACTAATTCTATACTATTTTTACAAGTATACAGTAGCAATTTATGAAAAAAAAATTGGATTTTTTCAAAATTGTTTGGAGGAACCTGGCCTTAAGCAATCGGTTTAGTAGGAAAAAGGTTAGGACCCGGGCCGACCAGAAAAACAATGTTTTGAGAGAAACGCGTTTAAAGTTTTAAGTTCTAAAATTTTTTCGATTTGAACCCAAGTTACAAGACTACTACCTTAAGTATGAACAGTAAAACATTATTTTCCTGTTTTATCTTAAGCACAACTTAAGTATGGACAAAATTTGTGCAGTGAATATATCACTGAAAATAAAAGGATAAAGTAGCGAATATAAACGTAAGTAGCCTTAAAGTAATTTGCATACATAATTATATATAGAACACATTTTAATTTACAGCAAAATTGCCGAAAACTCTGATGTTAACAAAAAAGAATTGTGGGCTGCAGCTAGGGAAATACGATTTTTAGATTTCCAAACGGAGGAACGGCAAGTAATTTAAATTGAGTGCAATAGTGCGAAAAGTGAATAAATAAGAAATAATAAAAATCCGGTGTTACAATTTTTTTAAGAAACAGGAAAGTGTAAAAAAATATCGATACATTTCGATATTTTGAAATTAAATTTCTTAAATATATAAATGTAGCGTTATCACGAGTTCATTTAAATATTTTCAATATGGAATTGATAGTAATATTTAAATAATATTTAATTGCATAATTTAAATAATTAAAATCAACTAAGCTGGATAAAAAAGTGTAAAAAACAATTTCGATAAATTTCGATATTTTAAAATTTAATGGGTATTTATTTAATTTAATATTTTATACCGGTTAATTTGAATAGATAAGGTTATAGTATGTTTGGGTATTTTTGCACTATATATAATATACATATGTGGTTATTTTATGTTTTTTTTTTTTATAATTTTTTCTTTTAAATAGACGTAAATTTTGGCTCAACAGTTTAGGTGTTTTAATGTTTCCGATGAAATACTTAAACATATTTTTGCTTGTGAGCGATATTTTTAGGCAATAATGCGCCTTGAAAAGCGATTGCATTCGAGGGCCGTTCCCGATATTAATGTAAAAGTTGAGCCTACATTTGACGTCCCAAATTCTGAATTTCATTGGGTTTCGAAGATTTTGCTCCCCAATTTGATGAAGCAGTCTCAAATGCACAAAGTGCACCGAGGCAGCTTTTTCCAATTATTGAAAAGGAAAATGAAGTTGGAGTTTTAGAGCCTCTTCCATTTTTTGAGAACGGTGTAGGAGTCTGACAGAAGGTACAGAGAGGAAAAAGAAATTGAGGGAAGAGAATAGGGTTTTGAAAATAAAGTTAGATAGAACAGAGAGAATAGAAGTTTAAAGGTCCAGTTAAAGTTAGAAAGATGTAGGGAACAGTTAAGGAATAGCTCATTTAGGGAACAGTCAGACCGTCTTTCATTAGTTTGTAGCAAAGTTCCCCCTCAGTTATCCCGAGGATAGTAGTTAGGATAGGAGTAGTAGTTTAGAAATTAGTTTTTTTAATGAAAATGCGCTTAGCTACTTTTGCGGCTTTTTTATATAAAAATTTTCAAATTGCACACATGCTCTCTGCCTTTACCATATTTAGGAGATGAAATTCCTTCGGACGAATTCATCTTCATGTATCAAAATCAAATAGACAAATGCAACTTAATGAAGCCGCCAGAGGATTTTCTTGAATTTGCGAAAATGTTTGGAAACAAAATTTTTGGAAGAATTCGACAGCAATCGTCATGAGATAGAATACCGTCCCAGGATTTCTGGAGTAAAATGGGCATGATCGGATAGTGGATGTTCTCCAGATCAAGAATATACTATATAGGTATAGCCGCATAAACCTATAGTTTTCGAAATATTTGCGTTTATAGCTGATAATTACCACTATTTAAATTACGTATTTTTTGGATTTAAAATTATTATTACACTTATATTTCCACTAGAACTTCACTAATTGGTTTGTAAACATTTATTTTACATTATACATATAGTGCAAAATTAGTTTTAATTCAATATCTAACTTATTGTTCAAATCTATTTACTTAACAATAATGAAAGAGCTACAAACTGTCCAATAATCAGTGTTACCATACTAATATATTTTAACAAACTAACAAAAAATACAATAGAAAGAAAGATTAACAAAAAGGAGTTTTACGCCGAAAAAAACTTGACACACCCTGGTATTGGACCGACTAGGGTTATTTTTTTGAATTGCTCCGAAGGCCGCCAACGTACAGAGGAGTTTTAGGCGAAAAAAACCTGACACACCCCATTGGCGGCTAATAAAAAGAAAAATCCTTTTTTGTGTATAATCTATCTTCTTTATTTCTTTTAGCTCATTTACAAAAGATGTCGATAAGGTAACACTGATTATTTGACAGACTGTAACCCTTTAGTTGTTGTCAAATAAATAGATTTGACTTCTGTTTTGCACTATATAATGTAAAAAAAATGTGTACAAACGATTTATTGAAGTATTAGTGAACATAAAAATGAAAAATATAAGAGTTAAATTAATTTTAAATCGAAAAAATATGTAATTAAAATAGTGGTGATTTTCAACTTTAAAAAAATCTCGAAAACTTCAAGTTTCCTGCGGCTTTATCTGGAGAACCTCCTCTATCCGACCATACCCATTTTATTCCCGAAATCCTGGTACGACATACTAAAGTTTCCCTTTTTTTATTTTTAAGTGGTTACAATAAGAGAACTTAAACTTCCAATAGAAAGTAAAAACAAGAAAAAACGTTAACTTCGGCTGCATCGAAACTAATATACCCTTCACCGGTGCATTTCTTTTAGTAACTATGTGTTCAGTTTGTATGGAAGCTATATATGCTATAGTTAATCGATCTGACCAATTTCTTTGGAGATTACATTGTTGCTTTAGAAAATAATCTATACCAAATTTGGTGAAGATGCATTTTCAAATGTGAAAGTTTTCCATTCAAGAACTTGATTCCGATCGCTCAGTTTGTATGGTACCTATATGCTATAGTTAACCGATCTGAACAATTTCTTCAGAGATAACATTGTTGCCTTAGAAAATAATCTATACCAAATTTGGTGAAGTTACATTGTCAAATGTGAAAGTTTTCCATACAAGAACTTGATTCCGATCGTTCAGTTTGTATGATAGCTATATGCTATAGTTAACCGATCTGAACAATTTCTGCAGAGATAACATTGTTGCCTTAGAAAATAATCTATACCAAATTTGGTGAAGATTGGGGCGGGTCGATTTAAAAATCGCCCATTGCTCTATGAAAATCATATTCTAGGGATCAAAATAAGATACTTTGCCGAAGGAACCATACCTCTAAAACGAATTTTGATGTCCCCCAGTTTGGGTCGAACCTTTGGGTAGGGACAAACTTTGAAAAATCCCACTTTGACCCATTTAGAGTGCTCCAATCGCGTCCAAATGTCTGACCGATCCCCACTAACTTTGGACGGCCGATCCACCCATGCCAGTGGCACACCCCCTGGAACTCCCCTGAGGGGTTCCCCATACAATCATACATTTTCCGGTATAACCCGTATAACCCGTTTGGATTTTTCCATGATGAGAGGTTTTTCATGCTTATCTTTAATTTTAAAATCTTGCAAAAGAGCGGTTCCCAATGCTGATGCTACTCTGTCAGGCACACCAAATCTGTCACATACCAAGGCAAAGTTAAAACAATCGTATCTCTCTGTGTATTGTGAACTTGTGCTTCTATCCATATCTTCTTGAACCGGTGGCGGTGCGTATGTTGAATCATCGGGATCTTATTAAGTTGGCATTGATGACATAGACGTCGCTCCTTGCTCTTCAGTTTCCATCATAAATGCATTCATTGTTAGTCTTCTCTGATTATGTTGATCGTGCATGAACTCTTTGAGGCGTTCGGGAACCCAGGCGCATGCACATGGAGCTGCCTTCAAATCGCATTTACATGTTCCAATGTAAAAAATTGTTTCCAGAGATTTTACATACTGATAAAATAATTATAGATAATTGTTGGGTGTTGTTTCTTCTCTTGATTGGCTCTTGATACTTGTCAAGCAATTTATTCATTTTATTACATACACTTTTTTTCAGCATTATTTCCATACCAAGTTTTTCCCAAATTCCAATCAACTTATCTTGTACTTGAACAGTGAATGATTTATGGGAAAACTTTTTTGTTCTGTTTTAGCACGTTCGCTTAAGTAAAAATAATATCTCAAGATATCCAGATGGGTTGGTAAATTAAGATCAGTCAAATCAGTAGACACACCCAAAACAGTAACATCATGCTTGGGTATATGACTCATTGGGTTTTCGATAGTTGTTGATGTAGCTGCTTCATCTTGCGGTGTAGAATATGGTGGATTCATTGTAAACTTTTTGATTTGGAATGGTCACTTCACTTAATCAACAGTGTTCAGGGTATAAAAATCAAAAATTTTCAACCAGGTAGGCTAAAGAGGCACTAAAATTAGAGAGCAATTTTTTAAGTAAAATTACGATTTGGATTTAAATGTAGGCATTTGTATATATGTAAATATTTATTCTGCGATATTTTTATATATTTTTTTACATGAATTGCCATTTTTTTTTTCGTTATGTGTATGGGGTATTCCATACCAAATCGACCACTTTTGAACCCGACCCCTTTAGATTTTCTGAAACTTATCCATCCTTTTCTACCCTTTGAAAAACATTTTTGGGAATTTTTTAAAAAATTTTTGTCCAACTTCAAAAAAGTTATGAATTTTTCAAAAAAATGGCATTTTTATTTTCAAATAGCCATAATTTTTGTAGAAATTGACTTTTGGGGACCTTTTTTTTAAATTTTTGGTTTTGAATGAATTTTTCGAAAAAATACACGAAAACAATTTAACACGATCAATTATATAAAATAATCGGTTTTTTTGGAGTAAAATCAAAATTTTTTTTTGGAGGTTCGCCAGTTTTTTTTTTCTCAAAAAAAAACTTTAATTAATTTGGCAACTATTTCTGCTAATCCCGGAGTGGGCCGATTTTGTTTTATATTTTTTTTATTTATTTAAAAAAAATGAAAAAAAATTTTTCCGTAAACTTTATTTCTATCATATAAAAAATATAATTTAACGATTTTACAGTATAATATTCTCAATTTATAGACTTAATTTACGTGTAGTTTCAGCAAAATCTAAAGGGGTCGGGTTCAAAAGTGGTCGATTTGGTATGGAATACCCCGTATATATTAATGAATTGGGCACATTTCTGATTTTTATGGTGCCGCGACCTGAAGATACCGTTGGAAAGAGGAAGTCCTCCTGATTAAAAAATATAGGGTTATAGGTACCACAGACGCTTAGTTTACGAGACATTCGACTTTAAAGTTCAAAAATTCCCAAAAACATTTCAACAAGCTATTTCACACTTTATGCACATTTTTCACTTCAAATTAATGTAATTGAACTGTAATCATTTAAGCAAATTCACAATTTACACTTTTTGTAGGTTTTATAAGCAAAAATCTTATATTTTAAAAATCACTTTTTACACTCGTAGTGAGCATCATTTATGTGCTAACAATTGTAAGGAAATGGAGAGCTGCTTTCGACAAAATTCCTCTTTCTTTATTTAGCAATCTTAGTTCTAATGAAAAAATGTGTATAAATTATATTTCAAATTAAAATGAGTATAAACAATCTTACCATGCATATGGATCTTTTCTTATTGAAATTTAATAAACAACTAAGTAGGGGAAGGTGGGGAATGTTGGGCCACGTTTTGATTTCGGTTAAAAAGTCACATAAAAGTCATTTTTTGTGAAAATTCCAAAGCACGGATTTGTAGTGCGAGTCGTAACCTTCCTTTTGATAACATTGGTTTGATAAAATTCTACAAAAATTTAAAAGTTATAGCCATTGGCGCAAAAAACCTGATTATGCGATTTCGAAAAAAGGTGGGGAATGTCGGGCCAGTATATCGATTAAAACATGATTGTTACCGATGAAAATCGTTTATTTATCAATGGAAATGAAAGAGAGATTCATAAATAATAAGAAAAATAGGAATTGGTGAAAAAAATTATTCCGACTCGCAGTGGATGCAGGTGTAAGTGTTCTGGTTCGGTCCGGCACATTTCAAGTGAACCCCTCGATCACAAACGATGCAATGGGCCGTGTTTTGACGATTCTCGTGCTTCGGCATCTTTTTCTTGCAAATCGTGCAAAAATCGAAGTCCTCTTCGATGTCGGTTTTGGTCGGAGACGGGCTTCTCTTCCGTGGCGTCTTCGATTTGCCACGGCCTTTTTGCTTCTTGGCTGCTTGTTCATCGGCTGCCTTCGTCAATTTTTGTCGCTTTTTTCGGCCTTGTCACGCAGATCTGCGACAACCTCAGGCGATGTCAAAATCGTTGACTCCATTGTCTTGCCTTACGACGCGCCAACTTTCCGAGCAAATTCATACGCGAGCTTACGAAACTCCATCAAACTAATTCCATAGTTGATGTCGCTGGCCTGGAGAATGTAGCTTATCAGCGCCTTCTCTTGTTCGATGTTGAAGATCTGAAATAAAAAAAAAATTATTTATTATTCGATGAAAGAAAAAGAAAGAAACCAGCAGAACTCACTGTTTTTGTGCCCATCGTCGTGCTTTCAGCCAGCAAATTCTTCATTACATCGGCATTGGCAGTAGTAACGTCGATGCTCGCACCATCAAATGCTGCAATATAACGCATCAGGTTGGTCCTCGGAATTTTGTGTGCAGTCGCAGATTGTCGAACGCTGTTGTGATGTATTTTCACCGACTTGATCCAAAATGTTGTCGAAATCAACAATTTTCTCTTGTTTGGGATAGTACCGCGGCATAATGACAAAAAAAAAATTTTTCGGAGCACGAAACTATCAGGAAATGAAAAACTATTGTGTTGTTGAAATTCTGCACGAAAAATCACTTATACACGTCAAATATATGAAGTTAGCATGTCAAATGTAAAAAACTATGTGGCCCGATATTCCCCGTAATAATTCGAGATTCCCAAACGCTCATATTTGCAAAATGGCGGTGGATAATGAACACAATGTAAATTCGTGCAAAATTTCTTTTGTATGTCGAAGGCTAAAGGCTCAACTAATATTATAAACATATTTACCTGGATGAATTTATTGGAAAATGTGAAAAAAATCAACTGTACACAGAGTTGAAAAAAACTTTCGGAGTGTCGAATTTCTTTTTGTTGTCGCAGAGAGGTTATAACATGTGTTCACAGCTCGAGTGCTATATAGAAACTGAGCTTAGTATGAGACGAGCCGATGACAGTTGGTTGCAGCTGTCAACCTATACTAGGGAAAAACAATATCGCGCTCGGGATTCCCCACCTTCCCCTAATATTAAATAATAATATTAAGAAATAAAATACTTAGGTTACCCCGGGTATTGGCTCCATCAAGATTATTTTTTTAAAGGAGTACTTCAGGCACCCCAGGTATTGGATCGACCAGGGTTATTTTTGAAACTACCTCAGTCACCCTAGATACGAGTATTGGCACGACCAGGGTTATTTTTTTTAAAGCGCAGCCGAAGTCTGCCAACGCAGAAAGGAGTACAACGCCAAAGTACTTCAGTCACCCTGAGTATTGGCTTGACTAAGGTTATTTGTTTAAAGCGCGGCCGAAGGCTGCTAACATTGAAAGGAGTACTGCGCGAAAGTACATACTTCACCCCGAGATGATTTTATAATATTATCATAGAGTTTTACTTATTTGTGTTGAAATATAAATCATATATTATACATATGTATGTGCATACATATATCGAAAAAGTGTTCACACCTCAATGATAGCGTGAAAAATGTTGGAAAGTATTTTTTATTATAGTTAATATAGAAAAAAGAATTACGCCAGAATACAAATAAAGAAAAATCGTTGAAATCCTTCATATTTCATGTTTAAGATGTGGCAACGCTCGTTTTCCTCATAATTGTCAACAATCTAACCTTTTCACGATGAGTGTGCTAAGTGATTTTAAATTAATAAATTTAGCTAAAATATAAGTAAATAAGATAGAAATGTAAACTTGATTCACTGTTTAGAATGTATATTTAAATATAGAATGTAAAAAATGTGAAAAAATTTAGTGAAGCATTAGGGGTATTCAGAATCTGGTGCAAATGGTCTTGCATCCTTGCAATTGCAAATTAGCAACACTAAAACGCCATTGTATTATTTTCAACACTGGTTTGCAAATTATCAGCTGCTGTCAAAAGTAAAAACATTGTAAACAAGGAGATGAAATGGAGTAAACCGGTTTGAATAAAATAAGGCTAAAACACGAAAAGCCGAATAAAAAGTGGAGCGAAAATGAAATCCAGAGTATACTGGATTTCTTGCAGGAAGCACATGAAGTAAAAGTGAAATTTGTGATCACACTCAGGTGTTGGTCCAATCAGGGTTATTTTTTTCAAGCGACGCCCAAGGCCGCCAATGCAGAAAGGAGTTCAGCGGCCTGGTGCACAAAGGAATTCTATGCGAAAACCATAACACATTAGGGGTAATATTTGTTATTTTGAGAACAAAAATAATTGAACAAACGTTAAATATTGAATAAAAGTTATTTTTGCGCTATTTAATATAATATAAATAGTTATAAACGAATTAGAGAAGTGTTAGTGGATATAAAGGTTTAAAATATAAGTTTAAATTAATTATAAATCGGAGAAACACGCAGTTTAAATTCAATTTTTGAACTTTAAATGCAAATATCTCAAAAACCATAACTAAGCGGCAACTATATGTATATATTTTCTTGATCTGGAGGATTTCCTCTATCCGTACATAACCATTTTAAACCCAAAATAGGGGGATGCTATTTTAAAATTTACGCAATTTTTGAATTTTTAATCGGTAATATTTTATAAAATACAAGTGTTAGCACCATTATTTTTGCATATTCCTCCTCTGACGAAGCTCCCCTATTCGCACATACCCCATTTATACCGAGCTTCGTTTTTTACCCGACCGCCAAAGTAATCGGACTCGTGCCATGAATTGTTATCGTTTTGTTGATCTATATTTTTAATGTAAATAAATTTTTTAATGGGTGATTTAGGCCAAAAGGGAAACAGAGCACCCAAAACTAGCTTCGGTAAAGCGCTGTTTTGCATACTTCCTGGATGGTGTGGAAAGTGCAATTGGACATTTTATATTAAATGCCCAAAAATTCTTATTTTGTTCGATCTGGACACAAGTCAGAAAGGAGATAATAGGCTTAAACGACAAACAGAGGCCGTTATAATAAATCCAGCAGACCGAAATAGCTACGCCGAAGTCCTCAAGAATATCCGTAGTAAGCTAAATCTTAAAGAAGCCGAGGTCAAGATCAAGGGGATCCGCAAAACAAGACCGGGCCCTATTACTAGAGATAGAAAAGGGACAGCTTCTGTGAGACACTTAAGTCCACCTGCAACCGGGGCCGACCTTAAAACTAAGGCTACCATGGAGATCAGAGACCTCGACTCGCTCACAACAAAAGAGAAAGTAGCAGTGGCTGTCAAAGAAGCGCTACAGGACCCCACTGAAGACATCAATTAATATAACAGCTCCTAAGAGAGAGCAGGTAAGGGCATACATAACGCTGCACCAGGATAGGCCAGACACACTGATGCGACAGGCACGCATCAATATTGGCTGGGTTAATTGCAGACTGCGGCTAAAAGAAACTCCCAAAAGGTGCTTCCGCTGCTTTGGACCAGGGCACTTAACCTGGGACTGCAAAGGGCCCGATAGAAGAGGACAAATTGTTTGCATAAATTGCGGCCAACCAGGGCACAAATTGAAAGAGTGCACAAAGCCTCCTTCATGCTGCCTTTGCGAAGAGGCTAAACTCGAAAAATTCGATCACATTCCGGGCTACGCAAAATGTACGGTATATAGGAACTACCGAAACAGATGAAGATCCCACAAGCCAACATGCATAGATGCAAGGCCGCTGACGTACTACTCTCGCAAATGGTGATGGAGAGCGACTACGAGAGCAAGTAGCCATCATTACAAGCGAGCAATACAAAAGGAAAGAGAGAGGTACCTGGCTAGAAGATAGCAGCTCAACTGCCGCTATATGGTTACCACCAGGGAGTAACGCCACCACTGTAAGCAATGGGAACGGCAACGGTTTCGTCTGGGCCAAGTGCGACTTTTTTACAGTACTTAGCTGCTACTTGACGCCAAGCGATAGTATACAGGGATTCCAAGAAAAGCCCGACAATATAGAGGACACAGCCAGGTCCATAGAAGGACAACTGAATATCGGCGGAGACCTAAATTTCAGAGCCGCAGAATGGGGTTTGCCAAATATGGACTCGAGAGGAAAGCGCTTTCTAGAAATGGCTGCGCGGCTAGGTCTAATAGTGCTCAATATGGGAAATGCAACCACACCGAACATTACCCTATCAACAGAACGCATGGCGGACTCAATTTTTTTTTGAGAGTCCTGGAAGATTACATTGGCAGCGATCATCACTACGTTTCTTTCATGATCGACATTGGAAGAAACGCTTACCAGCTCAGAAAAAATAGTAGTAGAACACGAAAGTGGAATATTTCGAAACTAGACATATCGAAATTAATCGCCGCAATAGACGAGCAGAACCCATCTAGCGACCCCTCCCTTGTAGCAAGAAAAACAGTCGAGCACCAAACCAAAGCCTGCGAAAAATCAATGCCCAAGGCTTCCCACAGCAAACGTAAAGCAGCAGTTTCCTCACATGCCTCCGCCTTCGCAGATCCTACACGAGATCTAGGCGCAGAGGAGCCGCACCCCAAGAAGCCGAGCAATACAAAGCAGCAAAAAAGGAACTGAAGCACGCCATCGACGACAGTAAAAAGAAAAAATGGGAGGAACTACGGGAGGATATAAACAGAAACCCCTGGGGGCTAGGGTATAAAATATTGATGAAAAATCTCGGCGCTCGCGCAAAGCCACTTGACGTAACCGCTGCCAAAATGGATCACATCGTGAACACACTATTCCCCACACGCGAAATAAAGGCCAGTGATTCAGAAAAAACTCTAAGTACTGCGCAAATCCCCCAGTTCACCCTTGAAGAGCTGCAAGTAGCCACTGGCAAGCTCAAGGCCAACAAATCACCCGGCCCGGTAAAAATATTAGTGTAAAATGCATTCTAAATCGGGGAAACACGCATTTCAAATAGTTGATTTTTTGAACATTAAATGCAAATATCTCATAAACAATAAGTCAGCGGCAACTATATGTATATATATTTTCTTCATCTGGAGGATGTCCTCTATCCGTACATACCCATTTTAACCCCGAAATCGGGGTATGCTATTCTAAAACTAAAATTTACCCAATGGGAATATTTTAAAAAATATAAGTTATTTTTACAATATTTTTGCATATTCCACCTCTGGAGAAGCTCCCCTATCCGCACATACCTTATTTGTACGGAAACTCGTTTTTTTACCCCTCCGCCAAAGTAATCGGAACCGTGCCAACAATGGTCGTATGGCAAATGTCTGGTCGATATACAGTGTATCACTGAAACAAGTATGCACTATATATTGGCGTAAAAAAAGTCAAATGATTTGCAAAATAAAAAATATATATTTCGTGTTTTTTACAAAAACAACTACTCATAATATTGCCTTCACGAATATGACAGATTGATATCATTGACATATTCTGTTATTAAGAACCGTATGATTTTCTCAGGAAAAAGCAAAAATCACGTCACATAAATAAGTATGCAACTTACCATTTCAGTAGGGTTTCCATTGATACAGTGTTCATACGTTTTTGAAGCAATAAGTAGTTTTTTTTATAAAATAATAATTTTCCAAAGTTTTCATTAAATTTCATCGGTAATTGCAATAATATTTTGATCATGGAGCCCCCTTCAAGGAACTATCACAAAATTTTGAAAGATGATATTATAAAACTATATAAAGAAAACAAAAGTCAGAGGCAAATTGGAAAAATAATAAATACAAGTAATTCTAATATTCAAAAAATAGTAGAATACAAAAAATGAGGGGAATACAAAAAATAGGGTAGGATCTGGACTACAAGAAATATTTGATTCCAAGGATCGGCACATTATCACACACAGGATACAGGCTAATCTGAAGAAAAGTGTTCCAAAGGGGCGTACTGAAAATAAAAATTGAGACCAGTAAAACCTGACATCCCCAAACTAATTGTCGAGTGCTGTATGATGCTGGTTCCTATGGTCGTATTGTCCGTAAAAAGACATTTATAAGCAACATTAACAGATAAAAAAGATTAAACTTTGTGAAAGCACGAAAGCAAACATAGAGAATATTTCTGCAATTCTGTTATTTTCTCAGATGAAAGTAAGTATAAATTTTTGGGTCAGATGGACAGGAAAAAGTATGGAGAAAAGTAAATACAGAGCTTGATTCACGGAATATTGCTGCCATGGTAAAACATGTTGGTGGGTCGCTCATGGTTTGGGGGTGTATGGCAGCAACTGGTATAGGGAATCTTGTATTCATTGAGCATACAATGAACAAATATTATTACCTTAATATATTAGTATCAAATTTAAAAGATAAAGCGGCCAAATTGGGAATCATTTGTCTTCCAACACGACAATGATCCAAAACACACCGCTCACATTGTTAAGGAATGGCTACTATACAAGACTTCCAAATAATTAACAACACCAGGGGGCCTATTATGTAACTGGATTCGAAAAATAATTTACTCGAGTTCGGATTTTTTATATTCTGTAACTCGATTTTCGAGCCAATTTTCGAATAAAATATTCGTTAACTTTTGAGTTGTAGAAAGCAAAAACGAAAATTGTACGTGTTTGTTCTGGCATAGGGCGGTACAACTGTCGCATAATGATAAAGTAGATCCGAATTGCGAATAGAATACATTTACGAATCGAGATACAGAATTGGGCCCCAGCCCAATCTCTTGATGTGAACCCTATCGAACATTTGTGGGATTTTATAGAGAGAAAAATCAGAAGACACCAAATAACCCGCAAAGAATCTTTGAATCTTTAATCGAAGAATGGAGCAAGATTCCACCTTCAGTGACCCAAAAACTGGTAAAGTCCATGCCATCCGAATTGAATGCAATAAAAAAAATCCAAAAGCTACCCAATAAAATATTAACGGTCCATCAAAGCTCAAATTAAAACCGTTGGAACTTTTTCTTTGGAATATACGAGGGCTGCTATATATATTTCTGGCCTAATAATGAAAATAGAAATATTTATCAACGAAAATGGTTTTATTGTTTTTCAAAATATTCTCCATCAAGATTTATACACTTTTGCATGCGCTCAAACCAATTTTCGAAGCACTTTTTCCACTCCGATTGAGACACCTCCAAAACATGGTTTTTGAATGCTTCAACAGCATCTTCTGGCGACGAAAATCGTTGACCACGCATTATTTTCTTGATGTGTGGGAATAAAAAGAAGTCATTGGGTGCCAAGTCAGGTCTGTACGGCGGATGACCCATCAATTCGACGTTTTGGCCGGTCAAAAAGGCGCTGGTTTGAGCCGATGTGTTAGAGCTCGCATTGTCATGGTGCACAATGATTCGTCTTCTCTTGTTCGTTTTTCGAATTTCTGCGAAGACTTCAGGTAAACAAATGGTGGTGTACCACTCAGAATTGAAGGTCCTACGTTGCTCAAGCGGTACAGTCGCCACATGACCAGTTTTGCCGAAGAAACAGGCGACCATTTGCTTCGAAGTGCTTCTTCCACGAACAACTTTCGTTGGATTTGGCTCGTCTTGGAACACCCACACGGTCGATTGCTGTCTTGTTTCGGGCTCATACGCATAGATCCATGATTCGTCACCTGTGACGATCTTATAAACGTCTTTTGAAGCATCGCGATCGTATTTTTTCAGCATTTCTTTACACCAATCCACACGATCCTTTTTTTGTGCGATTGTCAATTTGTGCGGGATCCAACGAGAACAAACCTTTTTTACGGCCAGGTGTTCATGCAATATCGAATGTATGCTGGTGGAAGAAATGCATAGGCATGCCTCTATCTGAAGGTATGTTACATGACGGTCTTGTATTATCAGTTCACGTACGGCATCGATGTTTTCGGGCACAACGGCTGTTTTTGGACTACCTACACGGAATTCGTCTTTGAGCGAGCGTCGGCCACGATTGAATTCGTTGTACCAGTTTTTCACAGTGCTATAGGATGGTGCTTCATAGTCATACAAAGATTTTAGTTCATCGATGCACTCTAGTCGTGATAATCCACGTCGACAGTTGTGAAAAATGATCGCACGAAATTTTTCACGAGTTAAGTCCATTTTATGGCCGAGATGAATTTTTTAATTCCCTGTAAATAAAACAATTCACGATTGAATGACAAAACGTTCTGAGTGATGTTATGCTAAAAAATGTCAAACTTTCCAATGGAAATGTCAGATTGCACCTAGCAACACTTAGTGTTGCCTAGGCCAGAAATATATATGGCAGCCTCCGTATAACTACTGCATACATACTTTGGTGATGTAATTTTTAGCTATTTAAACCTTTTTTTATCTAATTTGAAAAATTGTTAATTTAAGTTTCTGTTTTTGGCACGATTCCGATTACTTTGGCGGAGAAAAAGACCGAATTTCCGTATAAATGGGGTATGTGCGGATAGAGGAGCTTCTCCAGAGAAGAAATATCCAAAAAATAATATACAAATAACTTTTATTTTTTAAAATATTCACGATTAAAAGTTCAAAAATTTGCACTAATAACATATGGTATTTCTCTATGTTTCACTAAATTTTTTTCATGTTTTTCACTCTGTATATTTAAATATACACTCTAAACATTAAAATAAGTTCACATCTCACTTTTATTTTGTTATATTTTACCTAAATTGATTAATTTAAAAATCACTTAGCACACTCATCGTTGAAAAGGTTAGATTGTTTACAATTATGAAGAAAACGAGCCTTGCCACATCTTAAACACCAAATATGTAGGATTTTTAACAATTTTTCTTGATTTGCTTTTTTGCGTGATTCTTTTTTCTATATTAACTATAAAAAAAATATTTTCTACATATGATTTATGTAACTGAAGTATTTTCGCGTAGTACTACTCTCTGCGTTAGCGGCCTTCGGCCGCGCTTTAAAAAATAACCCTGGTCGAGCGAATACCCGGGGTGACTAAAGTACTTTTGCGTTGTACTCCTTTCTGCGTTAAAATAAAAAATATATATTGAGTCTCGTTAAAAAGTGGTTATATTTTTTGGTTATCTTGCACGGATATTGAAACAACATTTGAGTTTTCGTTATAAAATGGTTAAATTTTGGTTATTATATCGGTCAGCGCTTTCCATTTCTTTTTGATAATACGTTGTTTCGTATATTAGGTGACAATATATATAATATTATTATATAATATTACTATTTAATATTACTTATTTGTTTATTAAATTAAATAAAGAACATATCCATCCGATAGAGGAATTTTTGGGAAAAAAAGAATTTCAGCGAATTCCCTTATTATCACATGGCACCGCTCCATTTCGTCGAAATTTTTAGCACACACATGATGTTCACTACGAGTGTAAAATGTAATTTTTAAAATAAAGATTTCTTCGGTAAAAAACTGATAAAAGTGCTAAAATGTGGACTTATTTAAAAGTTTATAGATTAATTTAATTAATTTGAAGTGAAAAATGTGAGTAAAGTGTGTTTAATGTGGTAAAATAGCTTGTTGAAATGTACGAATTTTGGGAATTTTTGAACTTTAAAGTCGAATATCTCGTAAACTAAGCGTTTGCGGTACCTACACCCCTATATATTTTTTAATCAGGAAGATTTCCTCTTTCCAACAGTACTTTCAAATCGCGGCGCCAAAGAAATCGGAATTGTGCCGTTTTTACTATTGCTTTTAACTAAAATATGAAATAACTGAAAAAAGGATATATTATTAGTTCTGCGGCATTTTTTTCTCAAAACAAAACGGATAAACACAGCGCATACTTATTTCTGTGATGCACTATATTAAAAATTGAGGGACTGGTTCGTATACATACTTATATTCAGCCGGGCAGACTCAGATTGTCACGATGATCAATTATATACAATATATGTACATATCTATACTTGGTATGATCTCCGTGATACAAATTTCGAAGTAAACTAATGCACTCCGTTTAGAGTATAATAACTTGGTACTGAAAATTTATATAAATACAAATATAAAACTAAACTAAACTTACGTAGTAACTCGGTTGGCAATAGATGTTGACTAAAAATACTTTATATTTGTTAATATTAACAAAGCCGACTGCAAAATGTTTACTTAGAAATAGTTCCGCAAAAAATTGTTAAAATAACGTAGCATCTGGACAGGCAATTATAATTGTCCACAAAAAAGAATTGCTGAAAAGATTGTCAGGCACCGTGTTGACTAAATAATTATCATTACAACTATTGCTGGCAATAAATTGACGTAATGGCGGCAAGTCAACACAAGGCTAATGTAATAAGTACATACATACGCCCCTGTATCATTCAATGACTAATAAATTCTTTTTTATTCATGTAACTTAAATAACAAAAATAAAGATATTTGTAATATGTAGGTGCTTAAATTTCTAGCAAATAAAAAAAAAAAGTCTAAAAAAAGACAAAAAAATAAGTACATCAGGTATCAGTGAACGAAAAAATGTATCAGTTTGAGTTTTCTGTTTGATTTTTATTTACTTCTTTCATCAGTATTTAGTATATCCGCCATTATTTTCAATTCCTTTTGAGATTCGTTTTGACATACTGGAGAAAAGTTTGTGGCACGTATCAATTGGAATCTCATACCAGGTTTTTTCAACAAAAGTGTCATAACTGATCCTTATTTTGGAACGATTGCTTCTCAATCCGTTACTTTAGCCCCCTCCAACGGTTTTCAATTTGGTTCACGTCGGAAGATTGATATGGGCATTTAAGAGACCTCACACTATTGTCCTGAAACCAATCTTTTATCAACCTCGGAGTATGCTCAGGATCATTATCCTGCTGAAATTTCCATATTAGTTGCATACTTTCCTCAGCATATGGCAGCATCGTGTTTTTCAACATATCTTTATATTAGAACCTATTCATGGTAGCTTAAATACGAAGTATTGTTCCTATACCATACCACGAAAAGCAGCCCTATATCATTATGTTGCCGCCACCGTGGTTAACGGTCATTTTTGTGGACTGTGAATGCAATTCTTTACCTTTCGGACGACGAACATTCCGTCAAACATCATGTCGAAACAAATTAATGTTTGTTTCGTCACTCCACAAGATCTTGCGCCCACATATCCCAACACTTGGGCCGGACTAATTTGCATGATTTTTCGCGAAATGTAATCTTATCTTAAATTTTTTTTTTGCAATTATGGTATTCTTCTGGCTATCCTGCCAGGTAAATTAGCTCAATGTAGCCTTCGTCGGGCCATTCGGGAAGATATTATGCGACCAATATCGGCTGATATTATCCTTGAAGATATAAATGGGTCCTTTTTACCAAGAGTAACGATACGGTTGTCCGTTGTTGTTGATGTCTTTTTTGAACGACCACGAGTTTCAACATTCTTTTTAATAATTAGGGCATTCTGTACGAAATACAATGAGCGGCCTAATGTTTTAGTGATATTCCTAAGACTTTGGCCTTTTTTTCTGAGGCTTAAGACGCTGCAAGGAATAGCGTACGCCGTTAATTACACGCAAACAGATCTGTGAGAATACGCATGCAAAATAATACAACCGTGTGGTAATACATTGTAATCCCACCCTCTCTCCCTCCCTCACCCTCTGTATTATATTTAATTAATCTTAAAGACAACGGAAATTTTAAGTACTTACATTCGTCAATCGTAGAAACGCCTTTTGATCTTATAAAACAAAATAAAATAATATTATATGCCCAGTACTTATTTTCTTAATGAACATATTTTTATTATAAATGGGGATCCATTCTAATGTTTCCTACTTTTTAAAGAAAAAACACAGAAACTTAAATTTTATTGGGAACTTTTTATTGTAATTTTAAGGAACATTCTTCGGTATTTATTTTTTGAAGATTATGTCCTTCAAATGTTGACCGCGGCTACATCTCAGATGGTCCATCCGTTGAGCCCAAGTTTCGATGACCCGTTCAAGCATTTCGACTAGTAACTGGCGAATGACATGCGTGACGATTTGATCCATGGCCAGAATCGAAACGGGATTGTCCGCCTAGACTTTAGGTTTTACATATCTCCACAGGAAAAAGTCTAACAGTGTGATATCACACGATCTTGGTGGCCAATCAGCCGGCTCAAAACGTTACATCATCTGTTCACCATAGTGTTTTATCAATAAATCCTTTGATTGATGCGATGTGTGGGAAGTGCCGCCGTCTTGTCGCCGAAATTGCGAGATTTCAGGCATAAAATAGTCGGTTATCACGGCGTTATAGCGGCCATTGACGGTTATGTTCACTTCGGCACCATTTTTAAAGAAATATGTACCGATGATACTACCAATACTGAATAAAATTTGACTCGAAAACGTTGAATCTTCCTGGAATTTTCAAGAGCCCACAAAGATAAGCGATGTAGCTGGTAAAGGTCGAGCGGTTTCAGTTCTGGCATAAGTTGTATTTTGTACGCTTTTGATTTAAGATCTCTACTTAAAATGCGCCAAGTCGTTCCATACGTCAGTCCAAGTTGCAGCGAACATCGCCGAATCGACTCTGCACTGTCTTCTGTACACTTTAATCTACGGATGCTATGTTTTCTTCACTGCGTGCTGGACGTGGTCTATTTGGTCGAATATTAATCCAATATCGTTATGCCGATTAATTTGAGCGAAGCTCGCGATACACTTTCTTTTCAGGATTTGTAAACGTTGTTGAGGCGTAAGTCTTTCCATTATGAAATAGATTCAGTTGAAGAAATATTTGAGAAGATAAAAGTTTGCCGCTGTGACTCTTTAATGGATATACAAGTAAGTACGAATGAAAGCAACCAAAATGTTCAATGTGGCGCTCAAAGAATGTGCCCTATATAATCATAAATACGAAATTGAAAATAACTAAAATTTATTTTAGGTACTTATGCTGCTAATGGGCCCTAGGCTTTGTAATCTAAAATGGCGAACAAGTCACCTACTTTCAATATTAAACTCCTAAACGGAAACGTCTGAATATACGATATAGCGCACCACTTTTTAAAGATTTTCGGAAAGAAAATAAACTATCTACAACTTCAAAGTTATGACTGTCAACAGTGATTTGAGAGCTAAGTCGCGAGTGCGACGCCTGATTGTTTCATGAGAGGAGATATTTCGTTTTGCCCTCGTTCACTGCCAGACCCATTTGCTTTGCTTCCTTGTTCAGCCTTGAGAGCAGAACTAACAGGGCGGGTGTTGATGCCGATGATATCAATATCATTAGATTAGATATCAATATCATCGGCATACGCCAGCAGTTGTACACTCTTTTAAAAGATTGTACCTAATCGATTAAGTTCAGGAGCTCGAATTATTTTCTCCTGCAGCAGATTGCAGAAGTCGCACGATAAAGAGTCGCCTTGGTATCGAAAGGCTCGGAGAGGTCTTTCCCGATCCCGACGGAGCTTTTGGTGTTGCTCAACGTCAGTTTGCACAGCTGTATTAGTTTTGCGAGGATACCAAACTCAGACATCGTGGCATAAAGGCAGCTTCTTATCGTGCTGTCAAAGGCAGCTTTGAAATCGACCAAGAGGTGGTGTGTGTCGATTCTTCTTTCACCGGTCTTTTAAAAGATTTGGCGAATGGTGAATATCTGGTCGGTTGTTGATTTGCCAGGTCTAAAGCCACACTGATAAAGTCCAATCAGTTTGTTGACGGTGGGCTTTAATCTTTCACAAAATATGATCGCTAGAACCTTGTACGCGATGTTGAGGAGACTTATCCCACAGTAATTGGCGCAGATTGTGGGATCTCAATTTTTGTAGATTACGCAGAGCACATTTAAATTTCAATCGTTGGGCATGCTTTCGTCCGACCATATTATACAAAAGAAGCTGAAGCATGCTGCTTATCAGTTCTTCGCCGCCGTGTTTGAATAGCTCGGCCGGCAATCAATCGGCCCCCGCAATGGAACGTCTGCTCCAACGTCATAGATTAGGGAATAGGGTTTGCCTTCTCCTGGCATTATACTTTCACTGCCATTCAGCAGGCTGAAGAAGTGTTCCCTCCGCCGCAGTTTTTCGTAGAAGTTTCGAGCATTACTTTGTCGGCTAGCTTACCAAGCTCTTTGCTTTTCTGCAAATGCGTCTCGTTTCTCTCCTCTACTCACGGTGTCTATCCCATCCCGCACATGTTGTGTTCAATCGTAACGTTGCGAGGTAGGCAGTCTGTTTTCTCTTCGCTGCAACACGGCACTTCTCGTCGTATCAGCTGTTCTTTTGCATTTTCCGAAAACCAATGGTTTCGGTTGCAGCTGTACGCAAGGAGCTTGAAAATGTATTTACCGTTAGTTTTATTGTTTTTTTAAGAAATAGCTTTGATAAAAACAGTGATATATTTCAAACTTTTATTTGTTTATTTATCGACCAGTGTGCTGAGCTGCAAACCGCTGCAAAAATCGACGCAGTTCGGTTTGGTGATTCAAGCCACTGAGAAAAAAAATGTGCCTGTTCAAGAACCAGTTTGTGAGTACTCCTTAACCGCGGTTCGGTTCGGTTGAAATGGTTCAATTCTTTTATACTAATTGATACTGATTGATTGATTGATTGAATATGAGGAGTGCACCGCGACCTTTGGTCTATTGTGCCCTCTCGTAACTCACATAGACTCACCTAACCCCAGCGCATTGATGAAGTTCAATAGACTTCCGGGCGCTAATGAGGCTATGCGATCCCTATCCGGAAACATTGATCCAAGGGCCTTAAGCATGCGTCTACTGACTGCTGTGCAGTCGATCGGCAGGTGTTCCGGGGTTTCAGGCTCCAAGTCGCAGAACCGGCAGTTTTCGCAAGATGATAGGCCCATGTTGTACAAATGCCTATTCAACTTGCAGTGGTCAGTATACCATACGACCAGTAGCCTGAGTTTGTTCCTAAGGAGGTTTATTACAACCTTGAACCTACTCAAGTTGTATCCTCCAATTAGCAAGTTGGCATGTCTCATACCACGTGTTTGCTGCCAATGCTCTTCCCTGCCCACTCCTTCTTCCTTGCGGAGTAGCTCCTTTATGGTATGAGGACCTACCCCGATAAAGGGTTCGGGTCCCATCATTCTGGTGGAGGCTGTGGAGCGGGCTAGCTCGTCCGCCGGTTCATTACCGGCTATACCTCTATGACCAGGCACCCAATTTAGGTGTACCTGGTTACGTTCTGCAAGGCTGTTCAGCCTTCCCCTGCACTTCTGTACTAATTGCGATTTGATTTCGTAAAAGGAGATCGTTTCTGGCGCCGCTTGACTATCGCTGAGAATGGCTATTTGCTCATTGCAATAGTTGCGATGGAGGTTTATTTCTATACACCGACTTATGGCAAAAACTTCTGCCTGGAAAATGCTTGAGAACTCTCCCATGGGTATGGAGAGCTTAGTGCGTGGGCCCGCGATCCCGACATTTTCGAGCCATTGGTGTACCACCTCAGCATGCTATTCCTCAACATCAGCTCGAGATTGGAGTCATTTCACTCCCCTTTGCTGCCGAGGGTGACCTTAAACTTTTTCTTGAAGTTAACAGCACTATCAAGCTGTCCCTCGGGATGAGGGCTGTTGGTATATCGCCACTTATCTTTTTCATCCTCTGGGACGAGATTACCCTGCCATTGCCCCAACCCCCTCTGGCATTATTTGCAGAATTGTGTGCTTGGCTACCTGACCAATAACCAAATGAAGCGGAGTAAGTTCCAGCAGAACCTCAGTGCCGCCGTTGGATAAGTGCGCATTGCGCCCGTCATGCAGACACAGGCTAGCTGCTGCAGCTTCGATAGTTTGGTCTTTACCGAAGTCTGCGATGCTATTGAGGCCCAGGCCACCGCCACGTATGTGATTATTTGTCGAACTATCATGGTATACAACCACCTAACGAGCCTCAGCTTACAGCCCCAGGACTTTCCTACCAGCCGATTGCACACCATTAAAGCTTTTGTTGCTTTGACCAAGGTCAGGTTTACATGCTGCAAGCCCCTGGCGGGGATAGAGGGGAGGTTGAGGGCTTTCCTGAAAGCCCTATCCCTCTGCCCCCAAGTGAGAGATTAATGAGACCGGGTAGGGACCTGCGTCTCGTAAACGGGACTAAGGTCGTCTTGGAGGGGTTGATATTCAATTCAACCTCCATACATCACCTCTTCGCCAGGTTTAGACCTCTTTGTATAAGCTCACAGAGAGTGTCTTCGTCTTTACCTTTTGCTATAATTACAATTTCGTCCGCATACCCTTGGCAGCGGATCCCATTGTTCGTTAGTAGTACTAACAGACTCCATAGCAGGGGTGATAACACATCTCCCTATGGGCAGCCTCTTGTTGTGCCGAGACGAATCCTCTTATCACCTACTGTGGTCTCGGCAAATCTGGTGCGCAGTGCGGCTTCAGTCCATCTACGCACCGGTGCTGCCACATTCCCTTTCCCCAGTGCCTTAGCTGGACTCTTATGAGACGTGTTATCAAAGGCACCTTCGATGTCCAAGAAAGCATCACCTCTCCTTGCTCCAGTGAACTCTCTATCTCAGAGGTTATCTGGTACAGAGCAGTACTGGTGGATCTGCCCGGGGATGTACGCCATTGCGAGGCTTTCCCTCAGCAGACGAACCAAGTGAGGCAGTAAATACTGCTCCCTCTGTTGTAACAGCGCTGGAAAGATGCCATCCACTCCCGGAGACTTGAATCTCTCAAACGAGGCCAGTGCCCACCGGATCGAGTCCGCCGTAAATAGCTGTTTGGCGATACTCAAATCCTCGCGGGATGGCCTGTGTTCGATCACGGGTAAACATTGGTCTTCCCGAACCGTCTCCAGGAAGTGCGCCCGCAGAAGCTCCATCGCTCTATCCTCTGCGCTGGTCGTAAATGTCCCATCTCCTCTTTTGATTGCTACTGCTGCGTCATTTGTACCTCTAGCCTGAGCTTTATGCAGCCGGGCCGCCTCTGGTGTTGAGGTGAATCTCCTGAAGCTAGCCTGCTTTGCAGACCTAATCTCCGTATTGTATAAAGTGAGATAGCTCCCATACTCTTCCCAGACCCCCGTACGTTTCGCTTTGTTGAATAGGCTGCGTACTTTTTCCGGAGGTCTGCTAGTTTCCTAGACCACCAGGGACAGCTTCGTCTGTCAGTGGTCACTTGTAGGGGCAACTGCCATGATAAGCGTTAATAACAGACTCGTTTAGCTTAGATAGCCTAATCTCAAAGCCTGGGCCTGAAACGCTATTATCAGTCTGCCCCCCTGCTTAATTCCTCACTCAGTATATCCCTGAAGGCATCCCAGTTCGCCTTCCGAGGGTTGCGTCTGGGGGGGAGTTTCCTGACCACTACCTTTAGCATGAGCCTTAAAATCCTGTGGTCTGACAAGGAGGGCTCCGACGAGACTCTCAATGTGGGTTCACACCCCGCATTCTCTATCACTAAGTTACTTCCTACTATGTATTCTAAAAGAGACTCATCTCTTAAGTTGCAGTTGGTACTGCCCCATTCCATATGGTGGGCGTTTGCGTCGCACCCAATAATAAGCGGAAGCATATGCCTTCTGCAATGTGCTCCACCAGCCTTTCCACCACCTCCGCTAGAGAGATCCCAGATTACCTTATTTGGCTCTGTTTTGAGACCTTTAACCTCTCCTCTATGGACCCAAGGCTCTTGGATCAGCAGTATGCCCAGTTTCTCCGCTGTGAACCTGTTCGCTATGACAGCCGAAGCTGCCGCCGCGTGATGCAGTTCACCTGGGCAATTTCCGTATTGACGGCCACTATAATAATGGTTTGAGGAAGGGTAGATCCTCTTCTCCGCCGTCAATCACGCTGCCGTCCAGTGGGTCTCCTAGCCCCTCGAGGAGTTCCTGCATGGAGGGTAGCTCTGCTCCCTGATCGCAGGAACTAACATCCGGGACGTCGATGGTCGCCGCTGGCATTGCCTATCCAGTCCTGCTTTCGCTGGGCTGATTCGCCACCTCGTCCACCTGCATTGCTACTGCCTCTAGGGCTGCCACAGTCTCTCCCTGTTTTTCGACACCCCCGCTTTGTTCTGTCGCTTCCTGCCCCCCTGCTTCCAGTGGCTGCAGGCTTGTGGGGCCGCATGACCACCGTGCTGAACCTGTAGAACAGGCGGAAGCTCGGATGCCTTTAACATCATTCGCATATCTGCGCCGCCCCTCCTCCACCCTGTGCGGTGCCAGTTCGGAAGGTTGGCTTCCGGCTGCCCTTGTGTTGCTACCCCTCAACCGTTTGGAGCTGGGGCGCTCCTGCGGCGTGATTTGGCCGCTCTTCCGGTTCGCAGCTTGAGCATACGTGTCCGAGGGCGCCACGCTTTGCGGACAATGTAGCACTGACCGGGCCACAGTTGCTGGTTCCGCCGCTTTTCGCTTGAGCTGACACGGTCTTGCCACGCACCTTATCTGGGGATATGTTGCTCCCTTTGCTCCTGCTTCTGGCCATAGCCTGCGCTATCTCGGGAGTCTTTCCTTCTCGGAGGTAACGCAGGTACCACTTCATACTGGCACCACTCATGCTTTTCCTGTGCGGGTCATTATATATGCCGGGTTTACCAGCTTCTGGGAAAGGGCGTTACCCACCTCTTCTGCGTCTCCTCCTTCGTCCACTACGAGCTCTTCCTGATGTGACTCCACCGAGTCCGACCCGCTAAGCCTTCTGCCGGGGGTCTTGGCGGCGCTTGTTGCTGCTTCCGCGGCATCAGGTTCTTTCGCCACGCGAGCGCCGCTGCATGAGGGCATGTCGTCATCATCCTGCCTGGCATGCTCCTCAAACAGCGCCCGCTCCTCTGGCGAGAGACCGTCAAGGAAGCTAAACTTCCGCCTAGCCCCTTGACCTCCCTTGCTCGCTGCTGCATCGGTTTCCTTTTCCTTGTCCGAGTCCGTTTTCGTGGTTGTTGCCTTGTTTCCGGGTTGTTTTGCTTTAAATTTTGTGTGCTCATCTTATCCTTACGACCCTTGGCTCAACAAGGTGAGCTGTTGGGTCTATTATTTCAATGGGGAACTAGAGGGTCCGCCACGCCAGAGTCTCTTGACGCGGTAAGGCCACAGTTACTCCCCAATTTGGTCCGGTGTTGGGGAGGCTCCGTTATAATACAGCCGAATTTACCTCCTGGACGCAAATCATCCAATAGGCACGGGAGTGGCATAACACCCTGGATTAAGAGGTGGTAGCTCTTGGTTGGCGCACGCATGCGACACCCGACATCCTGCCTGGGCAGTGCCTGTCAGCACCACCCACACCGGTTGGAGGATGCCGAGTATGCCTTGCGCCTAAGCCCCTGCACCGCGGCAAGGTGCCTACCATTCGCAGAAGTTTAATTGATATTAAAAACCCCTACCCCGAAAGTAAAATGCTTATTCAGAGCAAATTCATGTTTAATATTATATAATAGGTGGGCTTCTTGATCTATCTATTTTTTTCATTAAAATACAGTAAGCTTTTCCCCAAGAGTCTTTTTCTAACTCTGAAACAAGGTGGTCAATAGCAGGTTTTTGTTGTTGTCTATGGCTTTATGTTTCTTACTGCATTCTTTTGCGGCATGCCCCTTTTCTCCACATCGATAGCAATGGCCGGTGAGATCTCTGCTGTTTTTACAGTTCCGCGTTATATGGCCAAACTCAACGCATTTGATACATCGCACAGATCTTGTAAGTTCCCGGATCCTACAATTAACCCATCCTCTTATTATCTTATTTGCGCCGAGGAATTTGGTTGAGATTGCCAAAAGGAAACTAATAAGGGCAATTTGTGTTTCGTCATTCAATCGTCGCATGGAATTGATAGCACTACGTTCTATAGTGTGGTAGTGCATACTTCTTCGGCTGTCGTTTCCTTGGCTAGGTCTCTAAATTCAAGCGTAACTGCTTGCGCTAGGACTTTGACTTGTGCCATATCTTTTCAGACCTTTATTGCGCGTTCTTTGAGTTTTAGCAGAAGTGATGATGATATTATTTGTATGTACGTACCTTACGTTTATTTTTTTTACGAATTCACACATGTTTTTAAAATATGTTTTCAGGTGAAAATTAAACAAAGAATGTATTCTTATTTAGCATGATAATTTATTTTATGTGGGTTTTAAATAGCTATAACGGCAAAAATACAGCTACATCAAAAAAGATTTTGTTATACCATAAATGTAATATTTGATTATAACAATTATGCCTTATATATTTTGATATTTCTTTAGAAGCATTGCCCAAACATCTGGATATCTAGCTTGTAAAAAATTTGTTAATTTTTGAGCATTTTGAGCTTGTTGTGGCGAACAATTACGACAGTTTCGTAAAATAACTTCCGGGAGAGCAGCTGAAAAGAAAAATATGTATTTATTTTATAGATTTTTTTAAACAAAATTGGAATATATATAGCTACTCTTTTATATACGAAAAACTCCAAACGTTTTTATACTTTCGGTAAATTTAGAATAAGTATAACAGATATTTTATACATATATTTTATATATATATATTATGTGTATATAAACTGGTCCATAATGACAATGCAAATTTTCATTATACGTGCCCTAACCAAGAGCTCAAGTTTACTACCATATCAAAAATTTGTGTATCACTCTTACAAGGTGCGTTCCAAAGTAGACAGGACTTTTTGAATTTAGCGCTCCCTGGTGGCGCCATCTATATGTCGACTGGTGCGTTAGAATCTGCTATCTTTATCGACTGTTCAGTGAGATTTTCATGACATTTGATTGATTGGAAGTGAAGTTATTACGTTTTAAGTGTCAGTATGTTTGTGTGATCGGTGCGAAAATGAGCTTCGAACAAAGAGCCAACATTAAATTTTGTTTTAAAATTGCTAAAACTTTTACCGAAACGTTTCAATTGATGAAACAAGTTTATGACGATGATTGCCTATCCAGTAGCAGAGTGCACGATTAGTTTCAACGTTTGCAAAGTGGTTTTGAGGACATAAATGACGATTAACATGTGGGCCAATCAAAATCCGTGATCACGGGAAATTCCATCGAAACTGTACGTGAATTCATCAAACTCAGCCAAATCATCATTGAAATTCATAGAAATGGAATTGAGTATCTCCAAAACATCGATTTATCGCATTTTGACCCAACATTTGGGCTTACGAAAGGTGTGTGCACGGTTTGTTCCGCACAAATTGACTGACGACCAAAAATTGCTCAGAATCGAACATTCGAAGGACGATTATTTGAACAAAGATCACATTTTAACCATTAACCACTCCCCGTATTCAACTGGTATGGCACAGTGCGACTTCTTCCTTTTCGGAAAAATGCATTTGCCCATGAAAGGAAGCGTTATGCAGACGTAGAGGCCTTTCGGCCCGCGAGCTAAAACGCTCGTTGGGCATGCTTTTGGACCATGCAAAAAGTTGTATTGAAGCAGAAGGAGACTATTTTGAATAAAATAAGTTGATTTTGCCGAAAAAACCATTTGTTCTGGTTTTTTTTAAGTCCTGTTTACTTTGGAATTCACCTTGTATAATATCGAATTTGTTTAAGTCAAATAACAAAATCGAAAACAACCCTCTATGTATTTTGGTTTTAAATGTTGGAATTTATTATATTAAAATTAATTTATGGCGTTGATTTAAACATATCAGTCATAAAGAAAAATTTTAAAATAAATAATATCTCAACACAAAGACTCCTTTACTGAATATTTTCATTGATAAATATGAAAAATACATGTTATTTTGAGATTTGCTACTATTTTATACTCATGTACATACTATACATATGTACAATTTATGCATACTATTTTTTTAGCAAACTTTACTTTAATTCAAACTGATTTTAATACTTAGTGTTTTATCTAAAACAACAGAGAGAACTGAACATACCCTCTACAAGATTCCCTCTACAAGATTCCGTCCTCTAGAACTACATATACGTATGCGATTCCACATTTCGTCGTTGCAATTTTTGACGTGTAATCAGAGATTTTTTTCGGTGTGGAAATACATATAACGTCCGAAAGTTCTTTCCTTATAAATTTAAGTTACCTTTTAATTCGACTACCAAATATTTACCAACACCTTCCAGGCTCATGCGACTTTAAATCATAAGTTTGCTTGTTTGCCCTTTTCGTCATTCTCTATACGACTTTGCTCCAATCAGTCATGGTACAATTTTGATTTTTTTTAATTTCTGTGAGTAGCAAAAAGATTACAAATAAAACGTGAAAATGACACGGATGTCTACTAATTCATCAATTGAGTGAAAGCGAGAGGCGAAACAAAACTGAAGCGATAATAGTTGAAACGAGGAGATTTCAGTGTAAACGATGGATACCTACGCAAAGTTCTACATTTTGAAAGGTTTAACATTTTTGTTAAAAAAAGGAATACATTCAATTAACCATCATAGGAATATAAAAAGTGAATCTAACAACTAGAACTGTCACAATATCTACACAAATTGTATAACTACACAAAAATGTTGATATCGCCATTTAACTATACCTTAACAAAATTGAAACAGCCCATCAAAGCAATTGCTTGCGTAGAAGTTCATGCAAGTGAATAAAGTCCTCTGATCGCCATTCACTTGAGAGTGGCCAGAAACGATTCTATTACATATAGAAGCTCACGACTTCCGGTCTTTGGCCAAATATTCTCTGGGTAGCCTAAGAACATCCGTTTGAAGTCGACCTAAAGTGAGAAGGCGAAACATTCCGTACATAGGGTTGTGCGCTGGGATCGAGATACGCCACGTAAATAACACCCTCCATGAAAAATAACAGCCAGCCTCGGATTAGAAACCCCCCTTTTGATGACGACCCTGGCAAACGAAATAAGGACTACGATTTCAGGGCATGCATCCGGTCCCTTAATTGGGAAGGGGCCGCTGGCCAGGTGGTTGATTTCCTCGTTAGAGTGAACGGGACAAGGACTGGGGCGAGTAGGCCCTTCTGGCATTTACTATAGTGGCCATATAAAGGAGCGCATATTTAGTGTGGAATTCGTGGTGAGAGAGAGACTCCGTCGCCGATTACTGTTATTCACCTCAGTGAATGAACGTCTACCCGCAATCTGCATCAAAGCGAGGTTCTTCAACATATCGCTGATTTTCGCCCATGCCCCGATGGGAGAGAAAGACGATGGGACGAAAGATGCCTTCTAAGAGCGCTTGGAGCGCACCTATGAAAGCTGCCCCCGCCACGATATCGAAATCGTGCTTGGCGACTTTAACGCCAAATGGGTTAAGGCTGATCGACTTCGCCGGAGCCCGAAATATGGTTATCTGTGGTACTAGATTCCAGCATAAGATTCATCATTCATCAAGCTACCTGGCCGTCCCCGGATCGAAAAATCACCAACCAGATCGATCATGTTGTGATAGACGGAAGACACGTCTCCTGTGTTTTAAATGTGCTTACGCTCCGAGGTCCTAACATCGACTCGGATCACTATCTTATTGCAACTAAGATTCGCACCCGCCCCCAATAAACAAAAGGAAGATTCGACGTGGAGCAGCTCCAATCAAAACAGACAGCCGAACGATTTTCTATTCGACTTGCACTCCCGCTCTCAGAGAGCACTCGTCAACAACTCGATATAAGGGAACTGTGGGACGGCATTTTAAGCTCCTTACGTATAGCTGCAACTGTAAAATGCAAAAGAACAGCTGGTGCGACGAGGAATGCCGTGTTGCAGAGGAGAGAAAACAGACTGTCCACTTCGCAACGTTACGATCGACCACAACACGTGCGGGATGGGATAGATATCAAAAGTTGAAGAGGATAGCGAGACGCATTTTTAGACGAAAAAAGAGAAAGACCGAAAAGCGCGAGTATGAAGAGTTCGAAGCTGGCCCACAAGGGTTATGCTCGAAAAACCAACAGCAGGTGAATTGGTAACCAATGCTCAGAACATACTAAAATTATGGAGGGAACACTTCTCCAGCCTGCTGAATGGCACTGAAAGTACAACGCCAGGAGAAAGCGAACCCGATTCCCCAATCGATGACGATAGAGCAGACATTCCATTGCCCGACCATGAAGAAGTTGGAATAGCAATTACGTGTCTGAAGAAGAACAAAGCAGTGGGGGCAGATGGATTGCCGACCGAGCTATTCAAAAACGGCGGTTAAGAACTGATAAGGAGCATGCATTTATGGACGAAAGTATGCCCGACGATTGGAATTTGAGTATTCTCTTCCCAATTCATAAAAAGGGAGACAATCTACGCCAACTACAGTGGGATAAGCCTCCTCAACATCACATATAGGATAGATCTCTCCGAACTGTTCGATACAAAACAAGGTGCATACTATATGCACGATAATGGTTAAAAACAATATGAGCATTGTAGAAATGCGTACAATTTTATATTATTTATCTATATATATAAAATTAAGAGGCAAAACTTCCTGTTCGCATACTCCTCCTAGACGGTTTGCCCGATTTCAATGAAATTTTCAGGGGTGATTGGGGTTAATGTGTGTATCATTGCACGTTTTGCAAAAAAAAAAAAAAAAAAAAACAACTGGCGGATGTTTACAATTAATAAAAAACATTGACATCGCATGTTGATCGTTTTTGCCTGTCATTCGTTCTTTCTATGGATGACTGTCAAGCTAAGAAGACATACAGAACGTAAGAGTTCCGAATGCACTGAGTGTATCAAAAAAATTTTTCAGCATTGTGTGTATTTTTCTCAGATTTCAACGTGATTAATATTCTGCGTACAACACAAAGCAAGTGAGTATTGTTGTTGTTTCATATGTGATGCTATGCGGTTCGATTGTCGCTTGAAAATGCGCGGTGTGTGTAAAAAAAAGTGTTTCAACATTGTGTGTTTTTTCCAGATTTAATTCCATCGATTTGCTACATTTATTCGAACCGATTTTGTGTTTTTCTGCTGACCGTGCAACACACACAAAGCAAGTTAGTAGTGTTATTGTTTCGTAAGTGCTTCCATGCGGTTCGCAAATACACTGTTGGTGGGTCTTATTGCATACGCGTGTGTGGGTAAAATACATAGTTTAAGATGTAGTTTTAGGTTAATTTTTCCATTTTTATTTTTTACTTCAAATATACATACTCTAGCACGACCACCGGGGACAACACTAACTACCTTTTTCGAGTTGTGTGAAAACGATGAATTTGCAAGAACATTGCTATATTCCGAAATACCACAATATTTCACTTGGAATCCATCATCGAAAACATTTCAACGACGAAAACAACGGGGAGTGTTGACGGTTATCCAAATGTCCGTAAAACCGATGCCATAAGACGCATTTACACCATCCATCCGAACAACGCCGAATGTTTTTATTTGCGTCTGCTATTAGTCAACGTGGGCGGACCAAGATCATTTGATGATTTAAAAACGTTTGACGGTCAGTTGTGTGCGACGTATCGTGATGCATGTCAGCGATTGCATTTGTTAGAAGATGATATGCATTGGGACACCGCACTTCATGACGTATCACTCACATCTCATCCAAAACAAATACGCGTACTATTCGCCATAATAATATCTACATGCCTTCCGTCAAATCCGCAATAACTGTAGAATAAGTACAAAGACTGCATGACCGAAGACTTATTAATTTTGGCGCGTAATCGAGCATCGGGCGCAGACTTGCTATATACGTTACAAATGTATAATTCTGCTTTGATATTGGTTGAAAATCTGTGCCTTACAATTGCGAATAAGGCATTAGCGCAACCAGTCATTGACCATGAGCTTCAACGTGAACAACAATACGATTGCAATGAATTGCGTGCTTTCATACAAGCTAACATTACCAAATTGAATATTCAGCAGAAAATTGCTTATGATAAGATTATACGAGCGGTTGACAATAACGCCGGTGGATTCTACTTTCTTGATGCGCTCGGTGGTACAGGGAAAACGTTTCTGGTCTCTTTGATTCTTGCTACTATACGGTCACAGCAGAAAATTGCGCTGGCAATTGCTTCGTCAGGCATCGCTGCTACTCTACTTGATGGCGGCCGAACAGCACATTCTGTGTTGAAACTACCGTTGAACATCCAAGTCGTTGAAACACCAACGTGCAACATATCGAGGAATTCAACAATGGCAAAAGTTTTGCGAGGAGCTGGAATAGTTCTATGGGATGAGTGACCAATGGCTAACAAAAAGTCATTAAAAGCATTCAATAGAACAATGCAAGATTTACGCCAAAAGCAACAAATTTTTGGCGGAGCATTAGTCTTATTATCCGGCGATTTTCGGCAAACTTTGTCAGTCATTCCTCGATCAACTTCTGACAACGAAATAAGGGAATGTTTAAAATCGTCAGTTTTGTGGAGACATGTTCAAAGGCTGACTCTTACCATCAACATGCGAGTCCAATTGCAAAATGATCGATCCGCAGCGGCGTTTTCGAAACACTTGTTAGACATTGGCGAAGGCAAAATGCCAATCGATGATACCGGTTTGATCACATTGCCGAACAACTTTTGTACACTCTTACAATCGAAAGAAGAATTGATTGAAAGTGTATTTCCGAATATTGTTCAACACTATCAACGCCACGATTATTTAAGTGAACGCGCAATATTGGCACCGAAAAATGTACACGTCAACGAAATCAATTTTGCCATTCAAGAAAAACTGCCAGGAGAAGCTAAAACATATATGTACATCGATTGATAGCGTTTTAAATCAAGATGAAGTAGTCAATTATCCAACTGAATTCTTGAATTCTTTGATCCCCCTCTGGTCTGGGTAAACGCATCGTTTGGTCCTGAAAGTCGGTTCACCCATTATACTTCTACGAAATCTGAAGCCACCGACTTTGTGTAATGGCACAAGACTTTCAGTCAAAAAATTGTGGCCAAATTTGATTGAAGCAACAATACTAAATGGCAAGCCAGCAGGTGAAGTTGTACTCTTACCACGCATTCCCATGATTCCAACGGACATGCCGTTTGAATTTAAGCGCTTGCAGTTCCCAGTACGTCTTGCCTTTGCGATGACCATCAATAAATCGCAAGGGCAAACGTTTCAAGTGTGCGGCGTCAACTTGGAAGAACCGTGCTTCTCCCACGCCCAATTGTTCGTCGCATGCTCGAGAGTGGCAACACCAAGGCGCTTATTCATTTACGCGCCAGGTGGAAAAACCAAAAATGTTGTATACCAATATGTTTTATAAATGTTCTATAAATAAGTAACAGTTTTACAACAATAAATAAAACACAAAGTAAAATCCCTTAAGAGTTTTAATCGATTTAGGTGTAGCGAAACGCACTGGGTAACAGCTAGTATATTATATTTTGTACGCTCTTGTAATCTTGCTATTAGTTAACTTATTTTATTCCTTTTCTCAAAGTTGACTCACTAATAGTTATACTCTTGCACCCAGTTGCTACGGCATTATAGTTTTGTACACCTAACGGTTGCACGTATCACCTTAAACTAATCGAGATAGATATAGGGTTATATTTATATATATATGATCAGAATGACGAGAAAAGTTGAAATCCGGTTGACTGTATGTTTGTCCGTCCGTCTATGCAAGTTGTAACTTGAGTAAAAATTGAGATATCTCGATGAAACTTGGTATGTGTCTCCTTAGTACAAAAAAAATTCGAGTGCGTAGGTGGGCGTAATCGGATCATTGCCGCGCCCACAAATCGACATTAACCGAAAACATATAAAGTGTCATAACTAAGCAATAAATTAAGATATGAAACTGTAATTTGGTAAAGAGGATCGCAGTGGCAAGGCGCACATGCGAAAGATTTTTTAAAAAGTGGGAGTGGCCCCGCCAACCACCACTAAACCACTTAAGCTACAATAACTAAATTTGGTGGGTACTAATCTTATAAGAACTTCCACCGATAGTGTGAAAACGGATGAAATCGGAGGATGACCCTGCTCACTCCCCATATAACGGTACTGTTAAAAACCACAAAAAACGCGATACATAAATAACTAAATAAGGCAGAAACATTGAATTTTCCCACCTAGATGAAAGTTTTCCTGGAACCGGTTTGAAAAATGGACGATTGGGGTGGCAGCGCTAATTTTTTGATGAAATCCCATATATCGAGACCCGACCAACCGATTTCGACAAAATTTAGTGTGTAGCATTCCTTTGTCATTTCTATGTCACATTGTGAAAATGGGCGAAATCGGACTAGTAGGCTTATAGACTTCTGATCAAAAATATTGGTCAGTGTGTGATATATAAACTTAAATTAAGTGATAATTCTTCTCTTATAATGGTAAGTCTGTATGTAGAAATGGGTTGAATCGGAAATCGATATCTTAAAAACAGCATTTTCGGCATATTTTAGTGTTTTACTAAGAAGGGTGAATATATAGTTTAAGCAAGTTGAATATTATATAACGTGTACGGACAAGATGTGTGGATCGAAATTGGATCCAAATTGGTTTGCAAAATATCGTGTCCGCAGTATCGATTTTGAGAATGCACCACGTACTGGAAGGACTTTCGAAGCCGTTGGTGGATGCAAATCGTCGAATAATTATTCGTGAGAATGCTGAATTGTCTATGGCGACCGTTCAAGGCTATGTTGTCTGTTTGGTAGAATTTTAAGGGGATCGTTTATTTTGAGATTTTGATCGACAATGCCACGATTAATTCAAACAGTAGAAGCGAACCACTGAACAATAGAAAAGGTGTAGTGTTCCATCAAGATAATGCGAGTCCTCATACAAATTTGATGCTTCGCCAAAAGCTTTTTCAGATTAAATGGAATGTATTAACACATCCAGTATATTCTCCAGACTTGGCACCTTCGGACTATTACTTGTGACGGTTTCTGCAAATTTTTTTGGGTGATAGAAAAACTGATGTTCAAAATTTTTTTGTGCAAACATTTTTTTGTTTTCTGTTCTTTGAGGCAAAATATTGGAGACGTATTTATTTTTTATTTCCTTTCAATATGAAAAACGAAATTAAACAAGTAAGGAGGGGCTAATTTCGGATGCAACGGCACATTTTAAAATCTTTCAACTTTGAGGAACCAATGCCAGGGAAATGTCTTAAGGTGTAAAAAGTCAATTATGCAAGAAGGAAGTAGGCATGGTTGTCGTCCGATTTAATATAACTACCTGATACTAACGAAGAATCTGCTAACCTTCAAAAACATCAATAAAACAATTTAGTTAAAGAAATAAAGTGGAAACAACTCAGTTGTTAATATTTAATATTATTCTAATAAAATGAATGAACGTAACTATCTTTCCCCTTAAAACGAAATTCACACGCTTCATAAAAGCTTAAATTTCTGACGCAGTATATTTTATATCTTATCAGTCTTTTCTTTTCTTAATCTCTTGGATATATTCTCACTTCTTTTGTTAACTGAAACTTATTTTACCTATGCATATATTACAATATATATATATACATATATATGTATTCATCATGTAAAAATGCATACCTCTATACTTTATTTACAATATATATAAAACATTTTCATAATTCAAATACCTATCGTATTGACCGAACTTTGAAGTAAACTCACCTTTCAACTGCCTACCAAGTTGGTCACAAGGGCTTTTTTCCAAAACACACATGATTTGTCTGCTCACAATAACTTGATTATTAAGAAGTTTGTTTATATTTTTGTCATCTGAGTCAGTTTCACAAGTACATATAACCAAAAGCAAAAAAATACATTTAAATGCAATATCTTTTGTCACGTTAGTAATTTTCATTGCAAAATAAAATTTTTCAATAATGAAGAGCTATATTCTATATACGAGTATACACAATTACATGCATATGAGGAAGTATATAACCCTGTCTTTGGTCTTACATACCTGTGCGCATGTGTTTCCTTCAGATATATTGAATAATTCTCAGGTATTCGGTACTTAGTAAGCAAAATTGTTTTCACTTCAATGTGACTTAATTTGTTCGTTGTTCTCACAGTTTATTCATCATGTGTTGGAACTTGGGCAATTCGGTCCATGTGTATTTTGATAATGCTATGTCATATTTTTTCATTTCAAAATATACATAATATGTGACCTGGTCTACGGAAAGGGGGCTTAGGTGTCAAAAAATCAATTTTCACTTTTTAGTTGATTCGGATGGCTTTTTCACGTGATAGAATCCAAATCAACAGAACCACTTACACAAATGTGATAACAGAACATCCGGAAAGAGAGACGAATGAAAACAAGACAACAGCAGCTGCGCGGTATTAGAGTAAACGTCACTTCTTCAGTGTTACTTTTTTAAATGTTCCACACTAGCAACTTACACGATGAACTATAATAATATTCCAACCAAAAACAACACTTACTGGACGTCTTTGAAGCCTCTGGAAAGGAGAACAATTAATGAGATAACGAGAAACTGACGAAACGAGTAGTTTATTTTTAACAGCTGTTTCCCAGAAAACTAGTTTTCGCACGTTAGCTCCCTTTTCGTAGACCAGGTCACATGTAATGTTAAAACTAATCCCCCATGTAGTTCAATCATCCTCGTTTGAGCTTTGGGGTTTGCCAAAAATTTGACTTAGTCAATGGAGTGCTGATTACTATAGTTTGTTTTCCCCACTTTATTTATTTTTTCTATCAACATTACTTCTTTTGTCTTATTAAAGAGAGAATTTGTTTAATAATGTGTGGTCCGGATAAACGTTGCAGAATCTCTAGTAATGGTTTGCTTAATTTCTTTTCTTCGTTGTGAAATGCTTTTTATTTACCAATATTATTTTTCTTAATTAAATCTCAATAAAAGTCCTCCTTGAATTTATTAAGAAACATTATTTTAAACTTCAATATTATTCCCTGCAATATTTATATATTTTTCTTTAATTATTTCTCAAATTCGTTTTAAGAATCACTGCACTTCTAAAATTTTTTAAAATTTCGATAGTTCAAATTACATTATTTTTAATATTTTTTAATTCACTAATTTCTTTATTTTTAGTTTATTAACTAATGCTTCTTTATGTTATATTATTGCAAAACATTATGAATTTTATTTGAAATTATTGTAGATATTCTATGTATATATATAAAGTGGTTGTCCGATTATGTCAACGAATGTGACCGATTCCGTTTTAAAGTGAGAAGTTTTTTGCTGCGCAAACCAGGTCGTTAATTGTTTTATTTTATGGGTATAATTTATATATAATATTTATATATAATATATAATTTAAAGTTTAGTTTACTTATAAATATAGTAACCTGTTGTGGTTTTAGATTATTCATTATATCGGGTATTTATGTTGAGTGTATCCATTTCTCAATGTTGTTTTTCTTTCGTGTTTTATTGTGTTATGTAGTTTTACCTTTTATCTGTTTCTATACTTTTATTTTTTGTGTTCTTTGCTTTCGTGTGTTTCACTTCATTTTTTCCTTGAGATCTGTATTTGATGGGAAGTTCGTGAGGTTGTTTTTCCACTGCACTATGCTTCTTTTACTTTTCGAGTTGTACGCGAATAATACAAAGGACTTTCTCCAATGTATTCCCAAGGACTACCCAGTAAATTGAGCTCTTTGTTGTTGTTGTTTATACTATTTAGTTGTGTTTTAATTTGTGTTACTAAAGGAAAAAAGAAGTGTCAGTTTGTATATGGTCAAGCGTTTCAGTGCATCCTTTGATATATTTATACTACTGTGATCAAATTGAAAGGTGAATTTTGTCTATTTCATCTCCTTCAAAATATTCCCTTTCCGCTCCGCTGCGAAAAATTCTCCGTCGTGATGGCCATCAGAGCCTTCTTCGATTCAGCTTTTGTATCCTCAATTGAGTCAAAACGGTGTTCTCGGAGTAGTCATGTGAATTTGCTGAATAGCTAGGAGTTACACGAAGGTAAATCAGGCGATTGCGGTGGTTGCGGCATGATATTCGTTGAAAATTTGGCAAAATGGTCACGAATAGCCAATGCAGTATGAGATGGTGCATTATCGCACTACTTTGTTCAATAAATTCAGACAGTAAAAATCGAAGAATTCACTTTTAGTGCTTCACAAAGCGACGCGTATCTCAAATACTAATAAATATTTTGACGTGAAAGTTAGCACAGATGTCAATAATAGTACTACCAACTTAAAGAAAGAAAATGTACCGATTCGAAAAACACGCGAAGTATAAATTATAAATTCGGCTTTCAATTTGATCACAGGAGTAAAGGAGTTTTGAATATACCTATTTGCAGTCTATTTGATTGTCTTTATAAGTTATGTGTTGGAAAAGTCAAGTATTTATACTTTCACCAAGCAAAGCGGTAGAAAGAATCTGGTAAAAATGTCAATAGTTAATTAATAACATATCCTTTTGTGAATTATTTTCGTTTGAAAGTTAAAACGGTACGATTCATATTTTCTTAAATTATCTTTTTACTGTAAGGTTTACTTTACTTAGTTCCTTTTCTTCTTTTTCTTATGTCAATAGATATGTTTCTATTGTTTGTTTAATCTTATCGTAGTATTCGATATTATTTTTTTGTTTCTATGCTAATTTTTGTAGGTTACTTTCTAAATATTTTCTCAGAATTCAATGTAACACTTCTATTCACAACCAGTTTCTTTAGTAACTTGGAATGAATGGGATGATTATATAAGGACACTGGTCTCCCTAAAAGTTCTTCAAAGTTTTTGCACGCTTTATCTCAATTTAGGTAAAAAATAAACTTTACACTTGCCCATAAGTTTGTCCTTATAATGGGTTGTCAAAAAAGGCTTGCGGTATTTTTATTGATTTTTTTTTATTGAAATTGAAATGAATTTTTGCCCAGCTCTTGAGCAATGCTACGGCTGCTACTATGCCGGTCTCTTTCGACCAATTCAGCGATTTTATCGCAATTTTCGACGACAGGCCTTCCGGAGCGTGGCGCATCTTCGACCACCTCTACACCAGAACGAAAATGTTGAAACCATCGTTGTGGGGTGGAAATGGAAACTGCATCGGGTCCATAAACTGTACAAATTTTATTGGCGGCTTGAGATGGCATTTTTGCCTTTATCGTAGTAGTACTGTAAAATATGCCGTATTTTATTTTTTTTTTGCTCCATGTTTGCGACGCTATAGACTCACGAACGACTTAAAAGAAACGACAATCAATCAAACACAAACACGTGTTAGCACGTGAAATGAGCTTTGCAAAAAGGTATAGCATGACCCGATGCGACGAAAACTAGAACTACGCGCTTTCAGCGCCAACTAGCGAAAATACCGCAAGACTTTTTTGACAACCTATTGTTAGTGTAAACACCTATTTCTAACCCATCTGTTGCGTCAAGCGACTTTATAAATCTGAAAATATTATTTTAGATATAAATTTGTAAAATTAATCAAATAATATATATATATATACATATATTATAAAATGTTTTTATATCATGTAAAATACTTGCCATTTTTATATTAACAAAAACGTCATCTACGACCAATGTATTAGAATACTAGTTTACTATGAATTATGAGATTGCTGAATTATAACTACATATGCTTCCCTTTTTTTATATACTCTGTAACACTAGTTTAAGCCGTTAGGTTAAGTTTTAAGCTAAGCGATGAAATCCGTGTAATAAAGAATTCAATTGTACAAAAACGGTCGTCTTTTTAACCGGCATTTTCTAAATTCGCTAAAGCACAGGAAATTCAGACGTTTAAAGTAAATCGCGCATCCCAATTAATTTATACTTCTCAAAAAACTTGAGAATTTTTCACCATCTGTCATCATAAATTTAAATTTTAACCTTCATTTAATTCCTTCTCTTTATAGTATACAAATCAACTATCAGTGAAGGTATCAGAATAAACTTTGCATAAATAGTGCCCTCAAGGTATTTCGTCAAACGTCCAAAAATTTCCGAAAGCGGTGTATATTTTTTCAAGAACCCAAACCCTAAATATATGGCTGATTTTTTATGGAACATATCGGTCAATCAGTGAGGTCTGGATCTGAAATTCAGTTAGAATATTTTTGCATGACGGCACATGGGCATGCCAAAACTCGGTAAAATGGATCAATACTTTCTTTACGCCCATATGCCTTATCGAACTTGCGGTTGACTTTATACCACATGAAATAACGAAATTCGGAAGCAATCACAGTAATAACAGTGTATCCTCTTGCCTAAAATTGATGATAATAGTTTTGTTCACCTAACGGTTGTTTGTAACACCTAAAACTAATCGAGATATATAAAGAGTTATATATTTGTATATAGTGACGTATTCTGCCATACACATACGGTTTACAAAATTTGTTTACAGTATTTTGATCTTAATACTCTAAGTGCTCTGAGTGCGGCTTTGGCAAAACTGCTTTGTTTGCAGTTTTGGTTTATATTTCAACAGAAAGGATTTAGATTCATTCCTGCAGATGATAATATATAAATTTAGTCTTAAGTTACCATCTAACAAATAAAGACGCACTCAAATTTTAAACAATTTTGAGTTTTATTTTTATTTTTATGGCATAGGGCCCTAATTACGTAAGTATATATGTAAATGATAAGAATGACAAGATGTGCTAAATTCAGAGTGACTGTCAGTCTAATAGGTTTAGTGTATACGAGAATATTTCCCAAATCATCATCCAAATTTGTGCCCTACAAATCTTTTTGAATCCTCTGACGACAATGTGAAAATAGGTGATAACCCCATCCACCCATATAACGGTTTTATTAAAGGCTACTAAAAAGGAGAATCAAAAACTAAAAGCGTCAAAGACACCGAATTTTATAACAAGATTTATACAAGAGGGCTTTATAGAAGCTGGTGACCAAATTTGACGATTATGTAACACTATTCTGACTTTCCCTATGTTCAGTATGTTGCAGTCTCATGCTAATGTATTTCAAACTGCCCATTTTTCAGCGGCGGATTTATCAGTTTCTCGATTTTCTGAATTTAAAAAAAAAATTATATATGTATACACAGAGAAAACAAGTTTTTAAAATTTTACAGAAATTAAGGCTGTTAAGAAATATTGAAATATATACTACAGATAATTCGCGACCAAGTACCTTTCGCATTTTACTTGCCTTATTTTGACCATTCTTTGAATTTAAGTATTATCAACTACAGCTGCTACTACTTCTTAAGAAAAAGAATCTGTTGATTCATCTATAGACCTTCTTATTGTGAGCTCGACACAACGCTGGCAAAAATTAATGAATGAAATCGGAAAAAGCACTAAAAGGAAAACTTTCATATATTTCGAAGGAAAGGCGATGTAAAAACGAGATATAAGAATACAAAAGAGATGAGAAAACTACAATCAAAAAGAAACATATTTGATTAAACTCCCGATGAAGATATTCGAATGACTGCGAGTGATTACTTCAAAGCTAACAAATTTTATGTTCTGGTAGATAAACTCAAAGCCGAATCAGCAAAACAATCGGAAGCCCATAACGAATTTAACGTGAAGTTTTCGTATCTTACTAAAATTAATGAGTTGTCACCGCGAGTCTAACAGAAAAAGCTGGTTTCTTGGAAAGCATGGATCTTAATGATTAAGAATATACCTACTTAGTTTAAGAATGAGTACATATCTTTATACATAAATAATTTTATTAATGGGTAAGGTTTGTTTCGTCGAAAAAATACCTTTTTTCGTGAATTTTTTTAGAAAAAATTATCGCTGTAGGTTTATTTTACTTATTATTATATGAAAGTACAACATTTGAAGGATACTTAAAAAAAGTTTTATCGAAAAATAGCGAGGAATAACGGATTTATCGTCGATCTCTGCAGGCACCTAGCCAAAAGTTTTTGTGTGGTGACCAGCCTACAGCATCACTGGATCATCTGAAACCAAAAAATTAAAATGCTTTCTTTAGTTTATTAGTTTATCTTTCAATTGACGTCGAGTTTTTTTTAATTTTTCAATTTTTGGTACCATTTTCAAGCGATTCAATAACGATTTTGGACGAAAAAATCGTCCCATTTGTTATTGTAAAATTCTTAGAAATTAAAATTTTTGGAAAAACTCGACGTCATTTGAGAGCTATATATATGTAGAATATTTGTACAAAATTTCAAAACGATCGATGCAGTAGTTTTTCTGTAGGCTGGTCACCGACTTTAAAAACGACATATTTGGGAAAATCGATTCAAAGTTTTGTACACTCAGCGCAGGTAGTTAGATGTACCGCTATTCAACCTGCTGTAACTTCGTTAGTTTTTCTCCGAATGACCTAAAACTTTAACACAATATTCTTGAGATGTTGATGGTTCAGAAAAAAAAAAAATAAAAAAGTGGAAAAAAAGTTGTCAAATAAACAAATTTCACTATCAGCTGTCTAAATACACAAGTTTGCCGTCTGTCACCATAAAATTTCAATGCGCATTAGCGTTGCTTAAGGCGCATTAATTTTGCTCGTCTGTCAGGGCTATAAGCTTAATATGTAAGCAGCATATTGCAATGCTGCATTTCCATTTTTCATTTCTCTTTCAATAACTAAATTATATACAAGTATGAAGAGGCAATAGCGTTAAGGGGGTTTTCTCATGTGAACGCATACATTTTACAACTTTTTAGGAAAATTTTTTTTATACGTCAACAAAATTCAATCATTTTAATTTTTTTATATATTTTTGCTTGAAATGCACAAAAAAATTTTTTTTCGTTTTTTACATTTTTAATATTTTTTTTAATCAAAGCAGTCCCCAACAAAAAAAAAATTGTTCACTGGTCATGGTGATAGCGGATGTTCATGTTGTCTGGAATAAAAAAAAAAAAAACAAATCGATTTTTATTCAGTAGTTCTGCGGCTATCGTCCCTACCAAATATAATCAATTTCATTAAAAAAAAATGTCGAACTTCAAATAAAAGTCACAAAAGTCTTTTATTTTCGTTAAAAATCGTTTAAAAAAATATGAAAATATTTTCGAAAATAAACAACTCTAGTAGGGACGATAACTATAACTGAGTAGAAGATAATATGTAAATTTTAAAGCAATCGGTTGAATCCTTTTTTTAGGACCATGACAGTTTCAGAAAATGATGATTCACGAAAAATGCGTTTAGAAACGTAGCAGCTGCAGACTTGTCATGGCGCTTGGTAGACAGTCGCTTACGTTGGCGACTGTGAGCTGTAACTTATCAAATAATATGAATTTCGGTCTGAATTTTTCATAGCATGTTTTCAATAGGTTTTACTGTCAAAACATAAAAAAAATCGATTTTTCGAAATGATTACATGAGAATACCCCTTAAGGTCCAATGAATTTGTGGATGGTGGGCTTTAATCTTTCACACAATAGATTAGGCTCGATAGAACCTAATACCTATATAGAATCAAGAATGATGGAAGCAAGATTGCGCAATGCGCATGTTTGCTTTCTTTCAGCTGTTCTTGCTGCCGTCACGGTTGACTTTTTATTCGCCCGCGCTTTTGAAAGTGAATTCGATAGTGTTTTCAAGTGTTGAATTAATTGTGAAATTTTAAATTTTTTAAAATGCGTTGCGCAGTGTTTGGGTGCAATAATAATAATGGTGAAAATTGTGCTACGAAATGGAGATTTTTCCATTTCCCTAAAGATGAAACAATAGTGAAACAATGGATTCATTTTTGTCGTCGTACGGACAAAATTAATGTTAAAAATGCATGCATTTGTGAAGTGCACTTCGCGCCAGAAGCCTTCGAAAGAAACTTGCAGTTTGAAATGGATAATTATAGCATTTTGATTACAATCATTTTTCTTTTATAACCAAACACTCTTGCAGGTTTAAGTTCGCGGAATCCAACTAAGTTGTTACCTAGCGCTATTCCCACGTTAACCACTGCTCCTGCAGAGGCTAATGAACGGCAGAAAAGATGGAGTCTCGTTCTAAAAAAGAGATGTTAATAACAATGTTGAAGAATACCGCCCCTCTTGAAGTAATTCAAGAAGACGAGGTTGGAGAGGCACCTCAAATTGCAGGAGAGGAGCTCATCGATGAGAAAGACGAGAAAATACTGCATTTGGAAACAGAAATGTTAGTCTTAATTGATATTGATGAAGTATCTTTTTCTTGCACAAGTATGTGTATTTCTTATTCTTTTTAGACAAAGACTGAATAGTGTTGTTAGAACTTTGAAGAAGTGCAAAAACGAGCAGTCAGCAGAAATTAAACGCCTTGGGATTTCCATTAAAACCTCGGAATTCCACAGAAATAATTTGGAGCAAAAACTTAGCTGCATTTTCACCAATGGCCAGGTAAGTGCCCAAATTCTAAAAAGTATTGCAAAATATATTAAAGTTCATTACACATATGTACATACAAAGATTAAAAAATTAAGGGATGGAAATAAACGGTGGAATTTTTGCATACTAACCACTGTTTCTTATCCTAATTATAATAATAATCTTAACTAACAATTTATTCCACTTATTTATACGCATGAATGTATGTATGTTTATTATATTTTTGCAGGTAATATTTTTCAACGTGTGTCAGTTGATCTAAACTCCACTGACCCAATTGAAAAATATGATGACTTGGAGATTTTCAACAATGACGGACTTTAGAATTTGGCAGGGTACATCTGCCACAAACTCGGTAAAGACAACTCCGAAATTTATGCCAATTCAGGAAATTGTTCGTCTTATACTTGGGTGGATCACCTTTCTGAAGGAGGACTCTCAAAACCAACAGATATGTTGATGAAGCATATGAGAGCCTTGCAAGCAATATCTGACGATGTAAATGGTACTGATTTGCATATATGTATGTATGTACAAATTACGCCCAGAAGCACTTAGATTTAAGTAATTTTGTAAATTGTAGCTCGAAAGTAAAATAATTGTTTTTCAGAGCTAGAATGTATTTTAGGATTCGTTCCTTAAATAAAAACTTAATTGAACATATGTATAGAAAAAAAAGGAAATTAAATAATACAATAAATTGATACTTGGTCACAAAATATTCAATCTTTTTATTTGAATAAATGTACATGCTTGAAACAAACACAGCAAAGAGACAAAATTAAATAATACAATTAAATGAATATGTAGGTAAATGTTCACTATAAAATATTCACTTATAATGATATTTTTTATTAATATTCACTTACATTGATGTTAACTTTTGATGATATTCATGTTTTTGTATGCCTGCAACACAAAATTGCTTCTTATTGCAAAGAAAAACAAACAACTGACAATCAGCTGATTGTACGTTGGTCAGCCGTGACGTAGATGCGCAGAACGAATAAAATTTGAACTCGTCATTGCGCAATCTTGTGTCTATCATTCTTGATATGGAATCTTAGAAATAAAGACTTCTATTTAACAATCCAGTGCTCAAGCTCAATAGCGGGATTCTGTAACCAGTTTCTAGTCTCTATTTGAGACATTTTGAGGTAATATCTCAATTTGTGACTAGTTACTATTCACTAAACAGTCTCTAGCGTTAGTCTCAAAAAATTGACTCAAACTTGAGACCTGGTAATTAGCAGGTCACAAAACCAAAAAGAACTCTTGTCTGCCATTTTGAATATACTGAATAGAGATCATCACAGATATTAATCGATTGTAGTTATTTTCTATTTTGTAAGCAACTCAAACCCGAAAAGGTTAAAACTAAATCAATTTTATATAAATTTCGTAAATATTATGAAACAAAGCCAACATATATTTTTACTTTTATTGATAATTATGTTTTTTGACTATGTTATAGAAAATTTAATATTTGTTATCGACATATTTATTTTCATTCAAGATTAAAAACATCTCTGAATAATGAATTGTAATAGATTTTGAGACTGTCACTTACAGAATAGCAAAATCGTCTTAAGTCTCAAAAGTTGTCTCTAACTCAAAATCTCAAATTTAGAGACTTGAGACAGTATCACAGTACAGAATCGCACGGTTAGGGTAAACTATAAGTAAATCATCGAGTAAATCTATGAGTACAGCAAACAACAACAATTTTCTGCTGGACTGATTTGAATCATGTGTGGCAAAAAATGTATCAGCTTTGAAAATGTGCGCATGTTACAAATTTTCGAAGTGTAAACAATGGAAATGGCATCGAATACGTACATACATACATTTGTTGTATGTATATACTCGATGGAATTTCCTTTATACCAGGGTTCTCATTTACTACTCCGTAGCAGCAAAATTTCTAAAATTATTGCTATGCTATCGCTACCGCTCTCACTTTGTCAGGAGCCACAGCGTAGCTTTAGCATAACAATGTAAAAAATTTGCGCTACTCTGCTCCGAGTTTTGTTAGGTAAAAAACTATAGCTGGAGCGGGAGCAAAAAATTAAGTTCTGCGCTATGCTCTGGCGTAGCGGTAGCAAAAAATTGGGAGCGGTAGCACAGCAGAGCAAATGAAAATTTTCATGTGCTACAGCATTTTTTAACACGAAAATGTATTTTAATTAAAAGTTCAAATGTAACAAGTAATTTTAACGCTCGATCCGTCGCGCTCGCCGTCTCGTCTATTACTCGTCGTCCAATCAGTGAGATGATGCAACAGCTCGCTGAGTCAGATCGCTTATGATAGAGTTGCCATCCCACATCTCGGCCATCCTGCTAGGCATTCGACTCGAATGTGCCACTGACTATATCATTCTCCGGCCAAGGCTTCATATACTCTGCACATGTTGTCGTGCTTTTGGCTCTTTCGCCGTCACCGACAACACCGTACGTGTTGTTTGCTTTTGTTTTTACCACGCTATGTGGACCCAAAAACTTTGGTTTAAGCTTTCACCCTCCACCGAACTGCGTACGTTTAATAGCCACAAGATCGCCATCTTTGTAGCGGGTTGCTGGTTTGCGACGAAGGTTATAGGATTTTCGATTTTCCTCTCGTAATTTCAGTATTTGTTGTTTCGCTTCTTTTCGCATTATTTCACGGCCGTCGTTGTAGCTCTTCACGATTTCGTCTTGAACTAGCTGCTTTACATCATGGTCGTCTTTAGTACGCATTTTAGTACCTACTAATAATTCAAACGGTGTATGACCAGTGCTTCTTGTGTACGTCGAGTTAATTGATTTTTGTACGCTATCCACATATTTGTACCACTTCGTCGGATCTTTTATGCTAAGTTTGGCTAAAACATTGCTAATTGTCGCATTGAGCCTCTACACTTGGCCATTGGCTCTGGGTAGACCTGTAGTTACTTTGCAGTGTATGATGTTTTCCGCCCCACAGTACGCTTTGAAATCTTCAGACATGAACGCCGAACCACGATCTGATACTATTTGAAATGGCTTGCCAAATACAGCACTCTGTATCTCTAACTTTGAAATTACCTCTTTAGCAGATGTCGTTTTGGTTGGGTAAATCCAACAAAATTTGGTGAAAGCGTCGATGACCGCGAATATATGTTTATATTGCTTGCTTGTGGATTCTAATGGTCCTAGAAAATCGACGTGATACGTATGTAACGGTTGCCTACAACACACTGCACGCAATTCGTAATAGTATTTCGGATCTTCACTTCCAGTTCCGGTATAAAATATTCTTTGGTTATAAGTTCTTTCGTTTTCTTGACTCCGAAGTGCCCTCTTTCGTGCGCTTGCTTGATGATGGCTCTCTGCATTTCTTGAGGTACCACCAACAATTCAACGTCGTCGATCAACTTGTACAAAACGTCCCCCTTAATGAAATAGTCGTCGTATGCAGAGTTATGCTTTAGTACTTCCCTCATCGTTTGTAGCTCTTCGTCTTGGGATTGCGCGCGATGAATTTTTGTAAGTATGCTTTCACTGTTGATACTTAGCACGGCATATCTGCTCAAAGCATCGGCATGTCTCATTTGCGAGCCTGACCTGTGCTCCACTACGTAGTCGTATTCCTGCAGAAAGAGTACCCATCTAGCCACCCTTGTGCACAGATCCCTTTTTTCCAATGTCTTTGTAAAGGCTTTGCAGTCTGTCACCAATTTAAAGTGCAAACCGAGTAAATAGACTCTAAATTTTTTTAACGCCTCGATAGCTGCCAACACCTCTAGCTCATAGCTCGAATATTTCTTCTCTGCATCTGCTGTCTTCTTGCTCATGTAATACACAGGGTGCCACTGTTTGTCTTCTGGTGATTTTTGTAGGAGTACGGCACCGTAACCATCGGCGGACGCGTCTGTGTGCACCTCTGTTTCATAACGCTGATTAAAAATATTCAAAACTGGTTTCTGGCTCAAAAGCTGCTTCACCGTCTCAAATGATTTTATTTGCTCTTCTCTCATTTCGAATTTCCTATTTTGTTTTTTTAAATCACTAAGCGGTTTAGTTATATTTACACTTATTTGGTTTGTAGTCTTTTACCAGTTCAAAAACTTTTTGTCTAGCATACGCACTAGCACCTACGTCAATATTTATTTTATCACCACTCTCTGGTTCAATTTCAATGTTAAACACAGAAAACGCCTTATTTTCATTTTCACTATTCAATTTTCTTATATTAAGTCCTGAAGGGTTAATTTTTATTTCAGCTAATAAACAAAAGTCAGCACCGATAATCATATCTACTTCCAAAAACTCAGTTGCCACCACTTGGAACAACAAATTGTAATAGTCATCGTTAATTGGCTTGTGCATGATATCGTCTTGTGCACTCACTATGTTTACACTTTTTGCGTTGTTGCTAGATTTGTTAAACACACAATCCTTCGCTATATGGCCAAATTGCTGACACTCAAAACATTTTTTACCTTTTTCTTTTTTATCGCAATTTACTGATTTTTGCCCTTTTGCACCACAGTTATAACACACAAAGTCTCGTTTAATATTTTTGTCATTTTCTTTTTGTCATTATCTTTTTTCAGCTGTTTTTTCACCGTCACTGGCTTGTTTCTTTCGCGTATACGTTCATAACATTTAATTTTTTCCTTAAATTCTTTTAAATTTTTCGCGCCGTACAAAATTGTTTTATTAATGTTCAGATCTAACATTCCGTCAAGCACGTATTGAATTAACGCGCATTCTTCGATATTGCCACGCGAAGCAATTTCCTTCATGTTAAAAAAATACTCCAGCACATTTTCTTTTTCCTTCATTGTTCCACCCACAAGCAATTTATGCAATTGTGCACTATTTGTTATCCCAAAACATAATTGCCGCTGTCTCTTCAAACTCTTCTATCCATATTTCAACTGGTATTTTTTCTGTGCCGTCAAATGTTCTCACCGAATCCTCTACGTCTCGAAAATTAATAGGAATCCGCGACATTTGTGTATTTCTCGCCGCGTCTGTATTTATATTCGCTTCACCCTCATTCGCAAAAGAGAGAAAGCAATCGTCGTT
>NC_052501.1:31654085-31659446 GCF_016617805.1 Bactrocera tryoni
TATCGCACAACTTTGTTCAATAAATTCAGACATACTCGTAGTAAAAATCGAAGAATTCACTTTTAGTGCTTCACAAAGCGACGCGTATCTCAAATACTAATAAATATTTTGACGTGAAAGTTAGCACAGATGTTCAATAATAGTACCAACAACTTGCCAGAAAGAAATGTACTGATTCTGAAAAACACTTGAAGTATAAATTTATAAATTCGGCTTTCTTCAATTTGATCACAGGAGTAAAGGAGTTTCGAACATACCTATTTTGCAGTCTATTCGATTGTCTTCTATAAGTTATGTGTTGGAAAAGTCATATATTTATACTTTCACCAAAACAAAGTGGTAGAAAGAATCTGGTAAAAAACGATTTTTCGAAATGATTACATGAGAATACCCCCTTAAGGTCCAATCAATTTGTGGATGGTGGGCTTTAATCTTTCACGCAATACGCTCGATAGAACCTAATACTTATATAGAATCAAGAATGATAGAAACAAGATTGCGCAATGCGCATGTTTGCTTTCAGTCAGCTGTTCTTGCTGACGTCACGGTTGACTTATTATTCGCCCGCGCTTTCGAAAGTGAATTCGATAGTGTTTTCAAGTGTTGAATTAATTGTGAAATTTTATATTTTTTAAAATGCGTTGCGCAGTGTTCGGGTGCACAAAATTAATGTTAAAAATGCATGCATTTGTGCAGTGCACTTCGCGCCTTCGAAAGAAACTTGCGGTTTGAAATGGATAATTATAGCATTTTGATTACAATCATTTTACTTTTATAACCAAACACTGTTGTAGGTTTAAGTTCGCGGAATCCAACTAAGTTGTTACCTAGCGCTATTCCCACGTTAACCACTGCTCCTGCAGAGGCTAATGAACGGCAGAAAAGATGGAGTCTCGTTCTAAAAAAGAGATGTTAACAACAATGTTGAAGAATACCGCCCCTGTTGAAGTAATTCAAGAAGACGAGGTTGAAGAGGCACCTCAAACTGCAGGAGAGGAGGTCATCGTTGAGAAAGACGAGAAAATACTGCATTTGGAAGCAGAAATGTTAGTCCTAATTGATATTGATGAAGTATCTTTTTCTTACACAAGTATGTGTATTTCTTATTCTTTTTAGACAAAGACTGAATAGTGTTGTTAGTACTTTGAAGAAGTGCAAAAACGAGCAGTCAGCAGAAATTAAACGCCTTAGGATTTCCATTAAAACCTCGGAATTCCACAGAAATAATTTGGAGCAAAAACTTAGCTGCATTTTCACTAATGGCCAGGTAAGTGCCCAAATTATAAAAAGTATTGCAAAATATATTAAAGTTCATTACACATATGTACATACATAGATTGAAAAATTAAGGGATGGAAATAAACGGTGGAATTTTTGCATACTAACCACTATTTCTTATCCTAATTATAATAATAATCTTAACTAACAATTTATTCCACTTATTTATACGTATGATGTAAGTATGTATGTTTATTATATTTTTGCAGGTAATATTTTTCAACGTGTGTCAGTTGATCTAAATTCCACTGACCCAATTGAAAAAAATGATGACTTGGAGATTTTCAACAATGACGGACTTGAGAATTTGGCAGGGTACATCTGCCACCAACTCGGTAAAGACAACCCCGAAATTTATGCCAATTCAGGAAATTGTTCGTCTTATACTTGGGTGGATCACCTTTCTGAAGGAGGACTCTCAAAACCAACAGATATGTTGATGAAGCATATGAGAGCCTTGCAAGCAATATCTGACGATGTAAATGGTACTGATTTGCATATATGTATGTATGTACAAATTAATTAAGTAATTTTGTAAATTGTAGCTCGAAAGTAAAATAATTGTTTTTCAGAGCTAGAATGAATTTTAGGATTCGTTCCTTAAATAAAGACTTAATTGAACATATGTATAGAAAAAAAGGAAATTAAATAATACAATAAATTGATACTTGGTCACAAAATATTCAATCTTTTTATTTGAATAAATGTAAGTCTCAATTTGAGCACTAATTACTATTCACTAAACAGTCTCTAGCGTTAGTCTCAAAATGTTGAGACCTGGTAGTTAACAGGTCACAAACTAAAAAGAACTCTTGTCTGCCATTTTTGAATATACTGCATATAGAGATCATCATAGATATTAATCGATTGTCGTTTCTTTATATTTTGTAAGCAACTCAAACACGAAAAGGTTAAAAATAAATCAATTTTACATAAATTTCGTAAATATTATGAAACAAAGTCAACATATATTTTTATTTTCATTGATAATTATGTTTTTTGACTATGTTATAGAAAATTTAATATTTGTTATCGACATATTTATTTTCATTCAAGTGTAAAAACATCTCTGAATAATGAAATGTAATAGATTTTGTGACTGTCACTTACAGAATAGCAATATCATCTCAAGTCTCAAAAATTGTCTCTAACTTAAAATCTCAAATTTAGAGACTTGAGACTGTAATATCTCAATTTGTGACTAGTTACTATTCACTAAACAGTCTCTAGCGTTAGTCTCAAAATATTGAGACCTGGTAGTTAGCAGGTCACAAAACTAAAAAGAACTCTTGTCTGCCATTTTGAATATACTGAATAGAGATCATCATAGATATTAATCGATTGTAGTTATTTTCTATTTTGTAAGCAACTCAAACACGAAAAGGTTAAAACTAAATCAATTTTACATAAATTTCGTAAATATTATGAAACAAAGTCAACATATATTTTTATTTTCATTGATAATTATGTTTTTTGACTATGTTATAGAAAATTTAATATTTGTTATCGACATATTTATTTTCATTCAAGTGTAAAAACATCTCTGAATAATGAAATGTAATAGATTTTGTGACTGTCACTTACAGAATAGCAATATCATCTCAAGTCTCAAAAATTGTCTCTAACTTAAAATCTCAAATTTAGAGACTTGAGACAGTTTCAAGTTACAGAATCGCACGGCTTGTCTGCCATTTTGAATATACTGAATAGAGATCATCACAGATCTTAATCGATTGTAGTTATTTTCTATTTTGTAAGCAACTCAACACGAAAAAGTTAAAACTAAATCAATTTTACATAAATTTGAAACAAAGCCAACATACATTTTTACTTTTATTGATAATTATGTTTTTTGACTATGTTATAGAAAATGTAATATTTGTTATCGACATATTTAGTTTCATTCAAGATTAAAAACATCTCTGAATAATGAAATGTAATAGATTTTGTGACTGTCACAGAATAGCAAAATCGTCTCAAATCTCATAAATTGTCTCAAATTTGGAGACTTGAGACAGTATCACAGTACAGAATTGCACGGCAAGAGTGAGTAAATCCCTTAGAGCGCTATTACACGAGGCAACTTTTGTTGCGGCAACTCTTGGTTTATAGGCGCGGGCGACGACGACAAATTGATTCAGACGATAGTAAAAAGGGAGATATGTATATGTTTGTTTTAATAAATAAAATTTATTTCTTAATTGACAGAGCTGATTAATATATGTGATAGAGTGGCCTAAATACCTATAAGGAAAAAGAAACGACAATGGGTTAAAGTAAAGAGAAGACAATGGGTTAAAGTAAAGTGAAAGGGAATGAGAAAAAAACTCGAACAGAGTTGCGCAACACAAGTTGCTCGTGTGAAGGAAATGGGCGTAAGCAAAAGAGAATCGCCCGAGAATTAGCAACAAAAGTTGTTTCATGTAATAGCGCTCTTACAATATCTACGAAAATAGCATTCATCGATGCCTGGTTTATCGATGTATATCGACCATCATTAGTGCTTTAGTTATTTACTTGTTAAGAAAAATTTTGTAGGTTCGAGGCTTAAGATATGAGTTCTATGCATAGAGAGGGTGTTCAAAAACAAATACATCAAGACTGGGCGAATCGTGAATATATAGAAGTGATAACAGCAAGTATTAAGCGGATAACGGATTTCCTTAATTCCTTCGGTGAGATACTAATGTTTGTTTTTCCTTTTTTTAACTTGATTGACATACATATTCGTGATTTTTGTTAGTGCACATACATATTCTTTGCATAAAAATATACTTTGGGTTAATTATAGAATAGCATCTCCCGAATTCGATGTTAGAATGGGCATGTATGGTTAGAGGATGTGTTCTAGATTAAGGCACAATTCCGATTTCTTTGGCGCCGCGATTTGAAGGTACCGTTGGAAAGAGGAAGTCCTCCTGATTAAAAAAGATATAGGATTATAGGTACTGCAAACGCTTACTTAGGAATCGTGCCTTTATGTACGAATAGAGGAGGTCCTCCAGATCAAAAAAAAATATATATATATACATATATAGTTGCCGCTGACTTATGGTTTTCGAATTCTGACAAGTGAAAAAGGTCGTAAGATTATTTGGAGGAAAGGTTGAACCGCTCTGGATAAACAAAACTGATACTTGCTTTAAGGCACGATTGATCAGGTGCAAGTCTATTGAGTTGATAATGAAGAAATTTCATTATCTTGAAGTTCTAAAAGCAAATTTTAAATAAAGTGCGGTCAAGCTGGGAATATGTGAATCAGTACCACGTAAAAAACTACCGAGTAACGACTAACGAATTAACAAAGCTGGTCTGAATACACCTAATATGTAATATTAAGACGGATTTAGAATAGCATCCCCCGATTTCGGGGTTAAAGTGGGTATGTACGGATAGAGGATAGCCTCCAAATCAAGAAAATATATGTATATGTATAGTTGTCGCTGACTTATGGTTTTTGAGAAATTTGTATTTAAAGTTCAAGAATTCAACTATTTAGAATGCGTGTTTCTCCAATTTATAATGCATTTTACACTTATATTTTATACTTTAATATCCACTAACTCGTTTATAATCATTTTTTTTATATTAAATATTTCAAATTCCTCCTACGAGGAAGCTCCACTATCTTTACATACCCCATTTATACCGAAATTCGTGTTTTTTACCCGACCGCCAAAGTAATCGGAATCGCGTACCAATATGTATATATTTTCTTGTTCTGGAGGACCTCCTCTGTCCGCACATACTCATTTTAACCCCAAATCGGAGAATGGGATTCTAAAACTTGCCCCAAAAATAACATTGGGGAAAACTTTTTCAGACCGACCCATGATTTTAAGATTAAAATGGATATGGTCAATTAAGCAGATTGACCGCGCTTAACGGGTCCATCATTAACGCGTACAATGTCAGCTGCCCCTTAGGAGTACCCACAGACAAGCGCAATTGCTCCTGGTGGACAAGGAAACTCCCAGACCTAAGGAAGAAGGTACGCAGCCTATTTAATAAGGCTAAACGTACAGGGGTCTGGGAAGAGTATAGGAGCAACCTGACTCTGTACAATAAAGAGATCAGGTCTGC